>NW_024466658.1:0-24772 GCF_017591425.1 Ochotona curzoniae | reverse complement strand
AATTTCCCCTTAGTTCTACCACCCCGACTGGCAACCCACGACTTATGAAAAAAAATTAGCCATTTGGACTTGATTTCAAGTTGCTGTTGCCCATCTTTGCCTCGCCAAAGCTTTGCTGGGACTGTGAAGTTCAGCTCTCACACATCTTTCTCGGAAGAGGCTCCACCAGGCCAGCATGCGGGAAGTTGGTAATTTTGGTGGTGCTGGTGTGTGGGGTGGAGTAGGGGAGGAGAACGACCATTAATTATAGTTTCCTTGGCGAGTCAGCCAAGCTCAGGAGCAGATGCAGGAGAAGCGGATCAAGCTCTCTGCGCTTTGAAACCAAAATCCCAGGGAGGTTTCTGGCACGGCCAGGGTTAGGTGGAATGTCCTGTCGGGTAAGGTTTAGAAAGTAGATCTTGGCCGCTCTTCAACTCGCGGGCCTCGAAGCAAGGTCCCCGTGTCGCAGACCTGTGGCCCGCACCGGCTCCGAGGGTCTGGGGCCCCAGCACAAGGCGCCCCAGGCTTGGGACAGGCAGCGAGGGAGAGCACGGAAGTGCGCTGAGCTTTCCCCAGCCGGAGGACAACTCTCCGCCCCCACTTCCTCCTCGGGCTGGGCGGCTCAGCCTCCCGGCCGGCTCCTCCTCCTCCTCCCACTGCCGGCTGGGGCTCCCAGGCCAGAGGTGCGGCGCTGTGCGCAGCAGTCCCCAGCCCGAGCGCGGAGCGGCCAAGCGGGAGGGAGGCCGGGCCGCCCGCGCGGTCTCGTACCCTCCTCGCGCGCCCAGCACCCCGCTTGCCCAGCGGCCGCTCGGAAGCTCAGCCCGCCCGCCCCATCCAGGCGCCGTGGCGGGCTAGCCGGGAAGCGAGCGGCTGACAAGTTGAGGCGCGCACAGGCGGCGGGCCGCGGGCACCGTGCGCCTCGGGAAGGGTGGCCGCCGCTCCGGGCTCCGCACCCCGGGCGCACTTGGGCGATGGCTTCCCCGCCGCCGCGGCTGCGTCTTCGCCCTCGCCGCTACCTCCTGCTGCTGCTTCTCCCCGGGCTCCTGCTACCTCTCTGTGATGCCTTCAACCTAGACGTAGACAGTCCTGCCGAGTACGCTGGCCCCGAGGGAAGTTACTTCGGCTTCGCAGTGGACTTTTTCGTGCCCAGCGCGTCTTCGTAAGTGACCGCACTTGGACCGCGAGCCGGCCCCCTCCCCCACCGCGCTCACCCACCCTGTGTTCTCTTCCACCTCCCTCCCGCCCCCATCCCCCTCCGCCGCACCCCGGGCTTGGTCTTGGGGAGATCCCAGTGTCTCTCTGTCCCACTCTGCCCACCCCCGCGATGAGTTATCTCCTGGCTGGATGAAATATGCGAGGAAGATGAACTCCTAGGTGGCCACCACCCACTCAGTTCCTGGCCGCTCCCCACCTCTTACACTTGGTTGGGGAGCGGAGGGAGAGCTCTGGAGCAAACCTGTGTTTCGGAATGGTGCCCGGTGGGAATCAACAAAGGCTGGTTCTGCTTGACTGCGCGCCGAGGCTCAGGGTCCGAGGCTCAGGGTCCGTTTCATCTCCCAGCGGTTCATCTAACTCCTCCAGGACCAGGGAGCTTTATTAGGCTTCCCAGGCACAACGCCCCGTCCTCCTCGCTGTCCCTAAACGAATCCTTCCCTATTTTTGCTTCCTCTCGTTTCGCACACTAAAATGAATCTGTTATTGAAGTGCATTCACATTATCTTATCGCCGGCAGACCCTGGAGCGTTTAAAGTTGAACAGATGAATGTGTCATCCGCTGTTTTTATAGGGATGCACTATTTAAGTTATTGTTCAGAAAGAACAGGCTTCTTTCTTACTTGTTTATTTTCCCGAGTTTTCAGTCAGTGCAGTTCGTTTGCATGTGCAAAATGTAAAAACTCAGGTAGGTCTTCCAGTGGCCCGCTCCTGGTGTTGCCAAGAGCAGCATGGTTTTCGAGTTATTGTCATTTTTGGATTGAAAGTTGCTTCTGACTTTGCTGAGCGCTGACATCATTCTCGCCGCCCCACCCCCACGCTCTCTTTAGAAATTCTGATTTAATGAGTACTCCCTGGATGTTTTATGATGTTTAAATCTTCCTTTCAAGAGAGAAGCTCTTCTCAGGGTTATGTCTAAATTCAGAACTTAGAAAAAATTTATTTCTTTGGAAGAGTTACACGAGGGAGAGAGGGGAAAAGGGGGAAGAGGGAGAGGAGACAGGAGGAGGATCAAAGAAGGAGGGAGAGAATCTTCATCACCAAGTCAACTCCCCCAAAGAGTGAGGATCTCAGGGCGGGACCAGAGGGAAGCCACTAGAGCCACCCTCCACTGCTACCCACGTGCATTAGTAGGGACCTGGATTAGGGGAGCAGCCAGGATTGGAACTAGTGTCCTTGTGGGAGGCTGGCTCTCCAGACCACAGGCTTACTTACCATGCTGCAATGCCAGCCCCAAACTACATGTTGCTTATAGATGATATTCTTTATTATTATTTTTTTGGAAGTGGGATTTTCATGGTCAGTACTTACTTGAGTAGGACCATCTTCCTAAAACATGTGTGATTAAGTTGACAGTGCACTAAATGTTTTTCTGTTTTATTCAGCAGGATTTACTCTCAGCATTTTTCAGGATGTTGCCACAGCCTTTACAACAGCATATACATTGTATGTGATTAGTGCACAAACCCGGCTTGTATGTGTTTTGGTTTGTGTTTGGTAGCAAGTTCAGTTTGTGGCTACCAACAAGTGCTTCCTGTTCTGGGAAATCTAAACATGGATTTTTCAAAGGGATAAAAATAATCATTCCTTGTAGGAGGCGTTTGCCACCTTCACATCTGAACTAATCATTTAAGCCGGCCTTATTAAAATTGTTTTTCTTCAATATTTTCTCATTTTGTTTCTTTATAGGACAGAACATTCATGTTAGTTTTATCCATGTGTTTCCTTTAAAAGGAACTTAAACAGGTATATTAATCATGCGTAAAGTATCTTTTGTTAAGTTAGCATGATTGTGCTGCCACGCTTTGAAGTTATCTGACAAGCTGATGGACTTTTAAGTGTTTTAACCATGGAAAATACAATCATATTGAACTGCGGTCCCTGATTCTAAGGTCTGATTGTAGCCCTTCAGTAGTGCTTGGGATCATTGAACACACCGGCCTGATGTGTTTTCATGGTGGCGTCCATGGCTTTCAGTGGTAGAATTGAATGTTTTGTTAGTAACTAGGGAATCCTGCGTATAACCCCAGGGGAAGCCAACAGAGATTGTTTCCAGCATGGCTATGTACAGTACATGGATGCATACATCCATACATGTACAAAATATTTGTCCAAGGCTTATACTTATGGAACTTTTGTGCTTAAACAAAAACTACCATAAAATTATTCTGAATTTTGTTAAGAGTACTTAAATTTAACAGACATTGAGTCCAAAGAATATTATTGACAATATTACCAGCTGGATTTATGGTGGTTCTTGCTGTCTGCTGTTATCATAATTTTCTTAAGAGGAAAAAAACCCAATGTAGTATAAAATTATTAATTAGAGTTATTTTCTTTTTTTCATGATTTATTATTTTTATTGGAAAGTCACATATACAGAGAGAGAGGAGGAGAGACAGAGAGGAAAATTTTCCCTCGAATGATTCACTCCCCAAGTGGCTGCAATGGCTGGAGCTGAGCCAATCCGAAGCCAGGAGCCAGGAGCTTCTTCCAAGTCTCCCACATGGGTGCAGGGTCCCAAGGCTTTGGGCTGTCCTCAACTGCTTTCTCAGGCCACAAGCAGGGAGCTGGATGGAAACAGGGCCTCTGGGATTAGAACCTGCGCTCATATGGGATCTCGGGGCATGCAAGGCGAGGACTTTAACCACTGCACAATCTTGCCAGGCCCAGAGTTCTTTTCTTTTGAGGAAGGGATTATAGAGGAAATAATGGTTATGAAATCTCTTCCTGCTGTGTCTTCCCCTTTAGGTGACCACATAATGTGGGCTGTAGAGTTGCTTTGAGTTCTCATTTGCTTTTCATTCTAGAAAATTATTGTGTTTATCTGTTTTTGTTGGTTGTGAAAATGAATAAATAAATGTTTTGTAGGCAGAAAGAAAGATGAAGTAATAAGGGAAAAATGTTAGGGTGTCCCCTCTCGATTTCTTCAGACCTGTCTTAGGTTTGAAGCGAAGTGCTTTAAGCCCTGAAAAATGAAAATAGCATTTCATATTTTTCTGCAAATATTAATTTATGGTGAGCATATTTGTAAAGGTGCATACAATGTAAAGAGTGTATGAAGGCCGAAAATTCAAGTCATGTTTTCTTGTGGAAATAAAATTGAGAAATGTGAAATTGTATGTCAGATTTAACCATAAAACAGTATCTTATATTAATAAAACTTTTAAAAGATTTTTTATTTGTTTGAAAGGCAGAATTAGAGGAGGACAGAGATCTTCTGTCTGCTAGTCCACTTCCCAAATGGCTGTGGCAGTCAGGTCTGGGCGAGGCTGAATTCAGGAGCCTGGAACACCTTCCCCATCTCCCACATGGTGGGGAGGTGCCCAGGTACTTGGTTCATCTACTCCTTTCCCAGGTACATCAGCAGGGAGCTGGATAGCAGAGGCTTTTATGGGATGCTGATGAGGGCTAATCTCTGTGTCACAACATCAACCTGTTTTTATAATTCATACTGTTCTTTTGCTTATATCTCAATTCATTCTGTAGCACAAACCACCGAACAACTAGGGGGAAGCAGTTAAGGAAATTGAGACTGGGTTAGAACTTGAGAGAGCAGGGGAAAGGACCTGAGGATACTTTGAAATTCATACCCTCCTCCTTTTTACACTCAAATACTGATATATTTATTTATTTGGAAGGGAGAGAAAGAAATCTATCTCTTGGTTCATTTTCTGGGCAGACCGGGAGATAAGAACCGGACCTGGGTTTCCTATATGTGTGTCAGGGACCCAGTTACTTGACCCATCTTTCCCTGCATTAGCAGGAAGCTGCAGTTGGGTGCCAGAGCTAGGATTTGAATCCAGGCATTCTGCTTTGGTATTTGGTGTCCCACACAACATCTTCTTCACTACAACAAATGTCTGTCCCCAAATGTTGACATTTTAAGAAGAAAACAATTGCTTGGACCACCTTCTTTGTTTAATCTTCAAATGCCAAATGTTGCAGGTTATAGTTCTCATTTTATTTGCTTATTTTAAAATAATACTATTATGAGGAACAGTGGGTTTACGTTCTTTTTTTTTTTTTCCTCCCTAAGATTAAGGTTTGTATTTGAGATGAAGGGTTAGGGAGGGAAGGAAGCAGTGAGGAAGGGAGAGAGGGAGAGGGAGAGAGGGAGGGAAATATCGATTCTCCTCTGCTGTTTATTTCCGAAAAGGCCTCAGCGTCTGCAGCCGGGCCAGCCAGGCGTCAGGAGCCAGCAGCTTATTGCAGGTCTCCCACTTGGGTGCACTGCTAACCCAGCTGCACTAGCTAGGAGCTGCACCCAAAGTGGAGCAGCAGGGAACCCAAACTGGGCTGTGCTACAGTTTGCCTTTTGTTAGTCATAAACGGAACCTTCTTTACAGCTCCTGTGTGTTTGTGTGACTCCCAAGGACACGTGGGGGGTCAATGTGCCTCCAAAATTGTCGGGAACTCTCAGCCCTCCTGTGGTAACACCTGTGAAGTTTCGCAGTCAAATTGCTTCCCTGGCTGCATCGTAGATTTACCAGCAGAGCTCTAGCTTAAATTCCTTTGACTTCTTAGCTCATTTTAATAAAAGAACGCTTACATCCGTTACTGTTAGATGTACCTTTGTTCCCATTAACACTACCAATGTTTCTTTCTTTTCTTTTTTTCTGTTGCTCTGGAAATAATTTCATATTCCTCCCTCTCATTTTCTATTTTTCTTTTCTCCTCCTGCTCTCCTCTAATATTAGTCAGAGATTAGTCACCAGGCAGAAAGTCCTAGAAACCCTTCCTTGTTTAGGTTTTTTTTTGTATCCACCTTCATTTCTCAGATCAACCACCTTATCAGCCACAGTCATCACAGCTGGCACCTGGACAACCACATCTTCCCCCCTGACTCCCCATTTCATCATTTTAGTTGAGACCTGAAAATATCTGTTTTTTTTTTCTTTTTTTGAAATATCCTTTTTGGTACTGTGCTTTCTGCTGCTAGAATCCTGCCCCCCTCCCTCCCCCTCTCCCTTTCCATAATGCTTCTCTTGTCAGAGAGAACATCCAAATTGCTAACTCAGATTTGGGCCCCTCTCTCTCTCTCTCCCAAACTGCAACATATTTAAATTTTTGGATCCCCTTTGCCTCCTCACTATTGAAGTTACTGCCATAGCACTTTAAGTGTCTTCAATTTGCTTTTATGAACTAGTTATATTTGATTTTCCCCATGATAAATAATTTTCATGCACAGACTGTAAATTTTAGAAAGCAGGTTCTATGTGGATGACTCCCAATTAAGGCCGTAGGCAGATAGGACATTACAGAAAAAGGGAAAATCCATGGAATGTGTAGTTGCTGTTTCTGTTTTATATCATCTAATTGTTTGCTGTGTCACACAGTTTTTTAAATGAAAAGTAAATCGGAAACTGGAATTACAGCTGTGAAATAACACCCAACACCATATTTCTTTCTCTTCTCATGCATAATAATTTCTCACAAATTTCTTTTGGTGAAGGCTCTTTGGTCCACCCAGAATCTGCTAACTATGTTAAACATGCTTTATCTTGGAAAGGTCAGTGCTCAAAGCAGCCAAATAACTTAGTTCATTTGGAGGGTTTGAAAAATGTACTTGTCATTGTTTGGCAGCCTGCCCCTTCTTGGTAGTCAAGGTCACATTCCCTGAAGGAACTGCCCTCAGTACACTGAGGATAGGAAGTGCATCCAAAGGGCATCCCAGAGGTTGGTTCCTCGGCTCCTCTCTCCTTCTTCCGCTTCGGATCTCTGCCTCCCTTGTTCCTTTTTCTCTCCTTCCCATCTCTGGTCCTTCCTCCCTCCTTTCCTCCTGTCTCCTTCCCTCCCAGTGTATCATTCTCACTGCTACAGCTCGTCTTTCTCCATTGGTTTTCTGTCCTCCCCACCTTATATTTTTAACACTTTGTGGCTAAATATTAATAGTCTGTGGATGGAAACCTTAAATCTGAAGTCTCATTTAATGCGGGTATCACATCTGGAAAGAGTGGTGACGATGGGGATCCTAACAACATTCTTTTGAGAAGACTTGTTGAAGCACAGTGTTATAGCAATATAGAGAGGAGGAGAGAAGGGGAGGGAGAAGAAGAGGGACAGTGGTGTTTCATTTTCTATCTTAGTTTTTAATAAAAGGCTGCAATGACCACATCTTGGTCAGCCCAAACCCAGGAGCCTGGAAGTCCATCCAGGATCTCGCTGGTTGGTAGCAGGGGTCCCAGCTCTTGGGCCGTCCTCCTCTGCTTTCCAGTGTCTTTGGAGAGGATTGGAGTATATGAGGGGCAAGTTGCAAACACACAAAACTTAAGTTGTTCAGTTTTAGACTTTCGTTAAGTGAGAGCATGTGGAACCCTGTGTGTACCCTGAAGCTGTCCATCGCTGTGAGATAATGTAGCAAGCCATCTTTCCTACCTTCTTCCTCCTTCTTCTTAGTTCCTGACTTGACCATATTAATGGCCCTTTAAGAAAACTGATTAAAATAGACTTTATGTTTTATATTTCCTACTTTGCTAGGGAAAAGTTTATTAATTATGTTAATTGTTTTCGGTTCCAATACCATCAAATAGTACTTTCCTGATGCTTTCAGATTTTCAAATTTTTTATCCTCTGTACAACCTTTAGAATAATTTTTTGTAGAGTAGTTACAGTGGGCACTGCTGTTTCTGTTCAGTGGAGAGGTCTAAAATGACCCTTTCAGTTCATTTATTATGCATGTAATGTTTAGATTCCAGTTGCTTGCTTTAGACAGTGTTGTTTATATTGCAAACCTTGTATTTTTCTGCTGTCACTTCTCTTACCCAAATTAAGCTGTTGTAGACATTGTTAAAAGGCTTGAAATAACCACTGTTCATTTTTATAAGCATTTCATTAATAGGCTTTTGTTTTTCACAGTTTGTTGCTTTTTATGCTGCTTAATTTTTTACATAGCATATTTTACCATCCTTTATGCAAATATTTATTCTTTTCACTGTGTGACTCCCTTTTAAGACTTTAATCTTATGTCTATGCCTGTGAATTTACTTTTTCCATCTTCTCATTTTGCTCTCTTAAAAAGATACATTTCTTAAAATTAACTTAAATATCATGATGCCCTTTTGGATAAATAACTTTATTCTTTAGCCTCCTCTAAGCCAGTACATTCCTTTTATATTTTTCCACCATTTCTGTGGCATTTCAGCAATGCATAAGGCTGCGTATGAAGGCATGCTTAGGAGAACTTGATGAACATCCATGTTAGTACATCTAATTGCCATCATTTCATACCCATCATGTGCCAATGGTGTGATGAAAAACCTCTGTCTTGTCCCCTTCTTGCCCCAGGGTCTCAAGCTATGCACTACCAATAGAGTGCCCTTTTCATTCAGGGACCTCGCCTCATGTCTTTTTTCTTGTGTTAAAGGCTGTCCCTCTTAACTTTCCAGCCCTCTCTGTCTTACAGTGTCAAGTTAGGGAGGGTGTGAAATTTGAAACCAAGTAGAGATGTTACATAGGGAAATTGTTTTTAAAGACAATTTAAATAATTGAATGTTTTAGTAGAAGATGGTTTCTGAATTCTAGAGTGGTTGGGTGTAGTGAAAATGGTTTCTATATGTGGCTAGTTTAAAGTTGAGACCTGTAGCTACTGGATTTATTTACCATTCTACTGTCAAGTTAGAAACTTGCCTTGAATTATCATACATGGAAGGCATAAAGATGAATTAGAGTCCCCTACGCTGAAAGAAGCCATTTATCATAAAATAGGACAGTTAGTTTTGACAATAAATTATACAGTGTTCTGTAATGTGTTACATAATGACAGTCCAGGAGTGAGATTTTGGCTAACATACTCCTAGTGTGAGCCGTTGGAATCTATAGCTTTTATAATGCTAGGATTCCTTATTTACCTATACTTTATCACTTTCCTTTTTTCTTTTTTATTCCCAAAGATTTATTTGTTTCTATTGGAAAGGCAAATTTACAGAAAAAAGGAGAGACAGAAAGATCTTCATCAGCTGGTTCATTCACCCAAGTGGTCTTAATGGCCGGAGCTGAGCTAGTCTAGAGTCAGGAACCAGGAGCCAGGAGCCTCTTCTGCGTCCCCCACATGGGTGCAGGGTCCCAAGGCTTTGGGCCATCTTTCGTTGACCTCCCAGGCCACAAGCAGGGAGCTGGATGGGAAGTGGAGCAGCTGGAACATGAGCTGGTGCCCACGTGGGATCCTTGTGCATTCAAGGTGAGGATTTAAGTACCAGGCTATTGTGTCCAGCCCGCTTTATCACTTTCTTAGGGCTATTAGGAGAATAAGTGACTTGGGCCTTGTTACTGTCAGGGACCTTGAAAAATACGTTTGCCCAGAAAATTTTTTTTTCTCCAGCATGTGCTCAAACATCATTGAACTCAGTTGAAGGCAGTCAGTCTGATTTCTGTAGTGAAATATTTGATCTACTGGAAAGAAAAAAAATCTCTAATTTACATATTCATGCATATAAACTTCGGAACTATAACTTAAACTGTTGCATGTAGTGATTAAGCCATGTTAAAATCAATCCTGATTTAGAAAAGATGAAGGGAGCTGTACTGACAAGAGCTGGTTTCTTACTTGTGGGTCATGGGGTTCTTTTACTGAGTCTTACTCTTTCCCCATAAGAAAGCTTCTTGATGAATGAAAGGTTGATTTCTTTCCCAAAATAATTTTGCTACGATGCTCAAGAGTCAGCATCGGTGTTTTATTAATGCCAAATATGACTGCATAAACCCTTTATTAAACAGGGTGGAGTTTGAGAGTAGCATTTTTATTTTGAATTGTGAATTTTAGGGTACAGTTATGAAACAGTACTCCTACCTTGCTGTCTATACACAGCCAGGTCTCATCTAGTCTGGATGAGATTTTATAGGACCTATCAATGTTGAGTTAAAATAAGTGCACTTTATATTTAAGATGTAGGTCTGTTCACCACTTCACAGTTGTAAATGTTTCCTTTGCCAGGATTCATGTGACAGTATTTAAAGAAATGGAGTCATAATGATGATAGTGTTTATGCAATATTGTGTATATCTCTCTTGTTTTTCTTTTTTCTGTGTTTCAGCCTGCTTTTAAAAAATACCTATTTTTATTTGAAGAGCAGAGTTAGGGAGAGGAGACTGATTTTCCTTCTGATTCATTCTCCAAATGGCCACAACAGCCAAAGCTTGGCCAGTTTGAAGCCAGGAGTCAGGAGCTTCTTTCAGGTCTTCCATACGGGTGCAGGGACCCCAGGACCCAGGTCATCCTCTGCTGCTTTCCCAGGCACATCAGCAGGAAGCTGGGTAGGGATTGGAGCAGCTAGAACTCAACTGTAGCTCATATGGGATGTGGGCACTGTAGGCAGAGACAGCCAAGTATGCACCAACAAAGCCCCCACTCATTAAGATTTATTGAATTACTTTTTTATTGGATTTTGAGAGAGAGAGAGGACAGAGATAGAGTTATTTCATTTGCTGGTTCATTCTCCAGATAGCCACAGTGGCCAGTGTCAGACCAGGCAGAAACCAGGTGCTTTTTCTGGTCTCTGCATGGGTGACAGGAGTCCAGAAACTTGGGCCATCTTCCACTGCTTTTCCCAGGCACATTAGCGGGGAACTGGATTGGAAGTGGTGCAGCTGGGACGTGAACCCATATGGATGCCAGCATTGCTTGCAGTGGCTTTATGTACTATACCACAATGCCGTTCCCTCTGTCTCTTTTAAATGAATTTTATTCTTTTAATAAAAGATTACATGGCTTATCAGGGTGGGAAGGATTGAGGTTTAGGGGAAATTGGATGAATTGATTGCTTCCAAATTTGCTTTCCATGACTTTCCACAGGTCCCAGTACCCAGGGAGTTTCTTTCTTGAGAAGAACGGTTTTATCTCCTAGATTATTTCTCTTCCGGAGTCTCAGATGTCACTAGTCCTCAGAGCTCACTCCTTGTTTCTCTTGCATGGCTTGTCCCTAGTGAACTCGACCATTCTGTGACCTGATTCAACCGTCTCCCAGGTTGATCTCAAGAGTCCCACCTTGCACACAGGTGTCACACAGACATCTAAGCTCTCACACTCAGAAGTGAATTCAAGCTTATTCTTTCTGTAAGTAGCCTGGCTGCTTCTTGCTGCTGTCTGGGTTCTCCTGGCAGCCTTTAATCTTCCCTTTGTGGCTTGTTCAAGCCACCAGCTAGTCTTGTCCCAGATCTTTCCACCCGCCTCTTTCTTCCTGCTGCAGGTCATTCTCATCTTTCCCTGAGAACGATGCAGATCTCTTGCTTTTGTCCATCCTGTTCCTGTGCTTGACCCACACCCTTTTCCCACAGGGCACAATGTTTACTTTAAATGGATCTTGGCATAAAACTCAGATTACCACTGCTACGAGGCCCTTGATGACCTTGCTTTTGCCAGACTCTCAGATGTGATCTGCCTGCTTGCCTTCTTGCTTCTGCCACACATGGGTGCCTTCTGACTCCTGGAGACTGAGTTCTACAGGGCTGCCTTCCACCTCTTCATCTTCTGCCTCATCTCACTTGCCGCCATCAACATTCACACACTCCTAGGGAATGGTCTGCTAATGTTCCTCTTAGTATACTTGGGAGTTCCTTGGAGATAATTTCCCTGACTGCTTTATCTAAAAGAGATCTCTCTTCCCCATTCTTTAAAAATACTTTTCCTTCAAGAAAGCTCCTTTTATTTGAAAGTCTGGCCTCTCAGTTCATTAGAGAAATTTGTGCTTAATTGGAAGCGGTCCTCCCTTGTCTATTTGCAAGTAATCTCTCTCAGCCCTTTTTTGCTTGCTTCATAAGACTTGTAACTGAGCAGTTTGTTTCTTTTTTGGCTACTTTCCTTGCCTCGAAAGGAATGTAAACTCTAATGAGAGCAGAAACTAAGCTAGTTAGTTCTTGGTATCTAGTGTCTGTGCTATACTCTCTCTAGAGAAAATAATAAATTCAGGTCTTCTTTTGCTAAAATTTATTTGTTTTTATTTGAAAGGCAGATATTTTAAGGAGAGAGGGGCAGATATCTATGCACTGATTCACTCCCCAAATGGCTCTAAGACCAGAGCAGGGTGGGTCTGAAGCTCGGAGCCATGTGTCTGCCCCGGTCTCCCAGGTAGGTGCAGGGGCCTAAGGTACACTTGCCATCCTCCACTGCTTTCCCAGACACACCATTAGAAAGCTGAATCAGAAGTGGAGATGCTAGGACTTGAACTGGCACCAGTCTGGGAAGCCTGCAACACAAATGGAAGTTTAGCCTGCTTGTGACATTATGGCACTGCCTCCCTCCAACCCCTTTTATTGTAAATAAATAAGTAGAAAGCAACCAGACAAAAGGTCTCTTTGTGCTTAAAAATTTGGTCTCAAATGATTTTGTCTTCAGTGTGTTTTATTTTGGGAATGAGAAATTTAATGGTAGTCCTAATCTTTGACCAGAAATGTACTTGTGAAGAAAAATTATTATTAATCACTATGGCATAATAAAATATAGTAGCTCCAAAGCAAGACAGTTTTTCCAGTGACATAGGATAATATTTAGAATTACTATACCTTATAATCATTTACTTAGAATTACTTGTTCAGTTTTTGTTTTTTTGAGGGCACGTAAGCATTCAGGGTATAAAAAAGGCATAGCAGATCTCATGTGATTCTACACACTCTTCACAAAAACCAAACTGCCTGAATCTACCCAGCGTATGTGTGTCTGTGTGTATCATATAGGTATGCACGTACATACATTCTAGCTTATATTTTATATGTTTTAATATATTTTAATTATTTTTATTTTATTTATAAGGCAAAGCAACAGAGAGAGAGACATAGATTTTCCATTACTGGTTTTTTCGCAAATGCCTATAATAACCAGAATAGAGCCAGGCGAATGCTGGGAGTCCATATCTCAAAGCCAGGAACCTGGATCTCAGTCCAAGTCTCCCGTGTGGCTGGCAGACACAAGAACTTGAGCGTCATCTGCTGCTTTGCTCTGGTGTACAGTAGAAGCAAGTTGGATCGGAAGTACAGGAGCTGAGACTCAAGCTAGGCACTAGCAGATGGATGTCCCAAGTGGCAAGTTTAATTGTTATGCTTAAGGCCTGCTCCTAGCATCTACTTTAAAAACAATCTTACTGAAATATGTGATGTATAGTACACTATATGTTTCTCTATACAAAGTCTAAACTGTGCATAAAATATAGCTTGACCAGTATAAATTTTTTTATAATGTTACAGGATGAATAATTATAATAATATATTCATGTCAGACAGTTTCAATTAAATAAGGAAATTATATCCTCAATGAGTAGTTTTTGTTTAGAGATTTATTTTATTCTTACTCGAAAGGCAGGTTTACAAAAGGAGAAGGCAGGGTGTAGAGAGAGTCTGTTCTATCTGCTGGTTTACTTCCCAAATGGCCATGGTGGTTGCAGCTGAGCTGGACTGTGGCCAGAAACCGGGAGCCCCTCCTCATCTCCCATGTGGGCACAAGGGCCCAAAGGCTTGAACCATCTTCCGCTGCTCTCCCAGGCCTTAAAGTCGGAGCTGTATCAGAACTGGAGCAGCTGAGACTTAAAGCAGCGCCCATATATAAGGCCAGTACTGCAGGTGGAAGCTTAGCTTACAATGCTATAGTGCCAGCCCCTGGAGAGTAGTTTTAAACAAATGTATATCACGTTGGAAGAATGATTGCTTCTCATACATTGTAAGTTATTATTTATGCCTTATGTCATTTAAAATCTTGTTTTAGGTCAGGGTTGTAGTGTTATGGGTAAAACCTCCATCCCTGATGCTGGCATCCTTGATGACAGCCCTATGGATGCTGGTTTATGTCCTGGCTGCTCCACTTCAGTCCAGCTCCCTGCAGATATGCCTGGGAATGCAGTGGAAGATGGCCCAGGGACCTGCCACTGTCATGGGAGACTTACATAAAGCTTCTCCCTTTGGCCTGGCCCAGCCATGGTTTTCAGGGCATTTGGAGAGTGAACTAGTGGATGGAAAATTGTCTCTAACTCTGCCTTTTCTAATACAATAAAATAATATATTTTAAAAATATATGTTTCTTATTTTTTATGTCATAGGAGGATGTTTCTTCTGGTGGGAGCTCCCAAAGCGAATACCACCCAGCCTGGGATTGTAGAAGGAGGACAAGTCCTCAAATGTGATTGGTCTTCTACCCGCCGATGCCAGCCAATCGAATTTGATGCAACAGGTAAATATTGCTGAGGTGGTCATTTTAATTTATGTTGTTTGATAGTTTTGAGCAGTTGCTTTAGTTTACATGTAACAGTTTAGCGCACTGATGGATATAAGCATCTGAGATCCATTGGTAAATTCACTGAAAGACTAATGGCTTAGCGTATGATTTTTTCCCCCTGCAATTTTCTGACATATAAAAGCATTAAAAATGCGCTGTGTTACATTAGGTGTCTTCTGATTTAAATTAATAGTGTCATCCTGTAGAAATCTTGAGACAATTTTGTCAGATGTTTTGCATTTTCTTTGAGATAAGGAGTCCATAGGCAGAGTCAGGGAAGCATGACTCACTGCACTGAATCAGCTTCATAATCATAATTACATTCAAGTCTGGGGTTGTACTGCAGAGAAACAGTTGAGGACTTTTTTGTATTTACATAGATTTTGGTGATTAAAAAAAAAAAACCAGAAAGCACAGATGCCCTTGGGGCAACCTTGAACCTGGTGGTTAACACACACTCATCCCACATTAAGGTAGGTGGGACATTTTCCATCTCCAGCTCCGACTCCAGTTTTCTGTTAACGACATGGTGGCAATTGCTTAAGCAATTGGGCCTCTGACTACTTGTTGGACTACTCTGACTACTTCCTAGCTTGCATTTTTGATCCTTGGTCCAGAAGCAGTCACTGTGTGCATTTGAGTAGTAAAGCAATGGATAGGAGTCTGTGACTATAGTTAGTTGATTTAATGACCTCTTAGCCAAAGTTTATTCTGCAGAATACATGCTATGGATTGGGTAAAGGAGAATGTTATGTACAAATTTCTTTTTTAAAAAAATGCTTATTTTATTTAAAAGTTAAATGAACAGAAAGGAAGATGCAGAGATAAATCCCCCATCCTCTGGTTCAGCTCCTAAATGGCCACAACAACCAGAGGTGGGCTGGACTGAAGATGGGTTCCGAGTGCTTCTTGTGGGTCTCCTACGTGGATGTAGGAGCTCAAGGCCTTGTTGTTGTCCATCCTCTACTGCCTTGCCAGGCTGTTAGCAGGGAGCTGGATCACAAGTGGAATGGCTGAGACACGAACCAGCACCCATATGAGATGCTGGTGCCACTGGTGAAGGATTAGCTTGCTATACCACTGCGCTGGCCCCCCAGGGACAAATTTCAGTGTCAAGATTGCAGGAGTCAACAGTAAAATAGCATAGGGAAGATAAAAAAATGACAAATAGTTTGAGCCTTATATTTAATCAGTGAAATTAAATGTGTGTAATACTGTTTACAATTTTAGTAGTACTTTCAACACTTACTACTATTTATTTGAGAGGCAGAGGAATGAAGATTGAGAAAGCTTTTGCTGGTTTGCTCCCCTGAATGACTGCAGTGGCTGGGGTCAGGTGGAGCCCAGATCCAGGAGCCCGGAAGTCAGTCTACTTCCAGTCTTGCTGGATGGTGGTAGCAATGCAGTCAGTTGAGCCATCACTGGTCTCTCTCAGGATCTGCATTTGTAAGAAGTTGGAGTCAGAAGCCAGAGTGGGAGTTGAACTAGGGAACTCTAATGTTAACTGCAAGGTTAAATATGCACTTCCGTGATAGTTTGTTTGTATTTTGTAAGTGTGAAATTTCTTATAGTAATTTCAAAAATTTGTTAACAATTTGCTGACGTTGACATTGCTCTAAGATAAGCCTGAGAAAAAGGCCTTTTTTCCTGTATTTTTATTTCCTGTTAGTTCTGAGACACTTGGGTTCTAAAAATTACAGTATTGCTTAACCAGGAATCATGACGTGGACTGTTCCATTTGACGTGGTGATTATTGCCAAAGTGATTGTCATTCACTGAGCTTGCTATTAGCAGGAATCAGTCACGTGTTTTTGTTTTTGTATTTTTCCATCTGAAGCTATTGTATTAACTGCTTGTCATTTTTTTCCCATATATGAGCAATATTTGAAAAACCCTGACAGTTTATAAATACCTGTGATTCAAAATACTTGCTGGGTAGAGTATTTGTCTTCTAAGACAATGTGAATACTGCTAACATAAGTACAGATGATGGGTTGAACTGTTCAGACTCAACACCCTCTGTTTTTATTAATTACAAACTAGTTTATTGCTGACCTTTTTTTTTCTTTTTTGAAATTTGGCTTTAAGCGTTTCTTCTTGTTGTTTATTGAAAATAATATATATACCTGGTTAAAGGCAAACTGTCAGATGATCCAAAAGAATACAGTAAACAACCAACAGAACTCTCACATTATCTGTTAGGAGACAGTCATGCTTCTTTTATCTGAAATTTTCTCATTTCTGTACATATATACATTCTTTAGAGGAAAAAAAAGGCAGCCCCTAAATAGAAACTTACTAAATATACTGTTAGGTACCAGCACCGCCATCTAGCAATGTCAGTCTCTTATGGAGTTGAATTTATGTATCAAAATATATATTTAGATTTACTGCTTTTTTGTCAATCACTGACTCTATACAATTGCATTTCTGTATTAACTAATGTGAGTTATACTTTAAACAATTCATGGAAAATGAAATTAAGATAATGTTTATTTGGTGGGAAAACATTTGGGAGTCCATGATTGCATAATTTATGGAAGAAGTTCATGAAAAATGCATATTATGAAAAAAAATGCTTGCATTTCAAAATTTTTTTTGTACCAAAATTTTATTTGTCCATAAACTTTAAAAAGGTTCCTTTGTTATTTCCTTATTTTTTTTTTTAACCTGGTGGTACCAATTTTTTTTCTGTTTTTTTTTCTTTATTTTTGACAATCTTTACATAGTTAATTAGGGCACAAAGGTTCAAGGGCTGCAGGAAAGTGGATAAGACTATGATTTCCACTTTTTTTTTTTAATCTGGGGTAAAGGGGGAGGTAAAGGAAAAAGCCCCACCCAATCTCCCACCTGTCCCAGGTCCCAGATGTGAGGCATGCTCCGAGGGTCTTGCTCAAGTGGTTTTGATAGTTCAACAGTTCTGAATTGCTGCCAATCTCACCATTCCAAGCACAATGAGGTCGCTGAAGAATCCACTGATTGACATAGTCCATCTTAGAGTCTCCGTTTGCCCAGTTTTTCACTGCCAACATATGGCTGGGGTAGTTGATTGATTTGTTCTGTCCTCTGTCTTTTCATGGTTAGGGTTCTGAGTCCGGTAGATCAATTGGGGAGATTCCCAAAGAAACTTTGTCTAAGGTAATCCCAGACCAGGTTCTTGTTGGTGCTTGGCACGTACAGGGCCTGGTACAGTCCATCACCCCAGTCACCAGGTGGTTGCAATTGCTGGGTTGGTTCTGTTTCCAGCCCTGGAACCAATGGGTGTTGCAGTTCAGCCTGATTCTGCCTAGCACACACTTGGCCCTCACATAAACCATGGGAGCTGTAACCTAGTCGGAGCGACCCACAATAACCCCCACTAGGCCCGCCCCCTACCCTGGTTCCCATGCTTGCCATATGTGCAGCAGACTAGTCCAGTCTGTCCCACATCCCATTCAGCTCTCATACATGTCAATGGGCATTGAAGCCTAGTTCAACCTAACCAGCTCCACTATCCAGCCCACACACATGCTGTTGGGTGCCTTTCTGTCTAGCCACCCCTGCCCCTGTCCTGGTTTTCATGCTCTCCAGTGGGAGTGATAACCCAAGAGGGAGATGCCCACTATTTCCCTTCTGGGCCACTCCCACTCCCAGATTATGCACTCTCCAGGTGGTTCTGCAGTTTAACTTGACAGAATTAGCCCCCAGTGCCAGCATCTGCCAGCTGATGCTGCGGCAAAGCCCAACCAACCCTCACCCACTCTAATTTTTGCTTGCACCAGTAGGAACAATCAGCCCAGCCTGGCTTTTCCCTAATCTAGTGCACAGGAGGCGCACAGGTGTTGTAGCCCAGCCTGGTCTGGTCTGCCCCCCTGCCAGCTCCCCCCTCCCTCCCTGGTTCTCATGTGTGCTGATGGGCGCTGCGGTCACATCTGGTACAGGTCACCACCTCACTTTGGTATTCTGTAATGTGCACTGTTTTTTTTTCTTAAGATTCATTTATTTTTATTGGAAAAGCAGATATACAGAGAGGAGGAGAGACAGAAAGGAAGATCTTCTGTCTGATGGTTCATTCCCCAAGTGGCCACAATGGCTGGAGCTGAGCTGATCTGAAGTCAGGAGCCAGGAACTTCTTCCGGGTCTCACACACAGGTGCAGGGTCCCAAGTCCTTGGGTCCTCCTCTTCTGCTTTCCCAGGCCACAGGCAGGAAGCTGGATGGGAAACCGGGCTGCCTGGATTAGAACCTGTGGCCATATGGGTTCTTGGTGCGTTCAAGGTGAGGACTTTAACCACCAAGCTATCGCGCTGGCCCCGTGCACTGTTTTTTTGTCAGACCGAACCTGGCCCAACCCACATTTTGTTCCGGTGTCCTTTTTTTTTTAAGAGTTATTTTATTTTAAAAGAATTGTTTATATAAAAGAAAGTCACAGAGAAGGGAAGACAGATATTTTCATTTGTTAGTTCATTCCCCAAATAGGTGCAATATCCAGGGCGGGGCCTGGCTGAATCCTGGAGCTTCATCCTGCTGTCTGTGTAGGGTCCAAGGTCCCCAAGCCCTTGGTCCATTTTCCACTGCTTCTCCAGGCACAGGAGCAGGGAGTTGGATCAGTCAGAACAGGCAGGAAGTGAACACACTACGATAGAGGATGTGGGTGTAAGAAGCCCCCGCTTAACCTGCTAGCTTCTCTTCTTATTTCCTAGCAATGGTTACAGGTTGATTTCAGCATGTTGTTATGATAAACACTGCTATAGGGGAAGTCTGAGTATCATTGCTGACCATGCTTTTTGTCTGTCAGTTAAATTGAAGAAAATAATGTTGGTTGTGTTTTATTAGTTTTCATTATTTTCTCAATAGTAAGACTGAGCCCCTTTGCATTTCCTATGACACATATTCAGGATGTGTGTGGATGTCTCTATTAAATTGTGAATTTAAAAACAATGTGTCACTATGTGTATGGCAAGCCATCGTTTCATAGCTTAAGCTGGAATTTGGAGCTAGGTGTTTGACATGAAACCTGTTACCTAAGTTAAAATCTAAATAGTCCTTGTTAACTTTTTTCCACAAACCCAAGGTGCTGGACATAGCAAGTGAACCACATGAGAGGCCTTTATTCCAGCGATGGAGGTAGCTTGTGGCAGGGAGAAGGTGAGATCAGAGAAGAAAAGAGCTGAGAGAGAGAGAGAGAGAGAAAGACAGAGAAGGAAGGAGCAAAGGAGAGAGAACAGAGGGGAGAGGCATCTGTTACGGCCTTGGGGTAGGGATATAGGAAGTGTGGGGGTCAGGGATTGGCAGTGCCACTGTAAGTGGGCACCAGGAATGTACGCCTCAAGGGATTGGTGGAGTGCACAGTTTAAACCTGAAGGTCACTAAGCTTGATTAGGCAAGTGGGCTTTAAGGGGGTTGAGAGCTAGGAGGTTTACGGTAGTGTTGGGTAACTAGGTAGAGCTACGGAATTTAAGGCAGCACTGGGTTAGCGGACACGCAAGGTGGCACTGAGTCCAGGAGGATGGAGTCAGTCCTCAGAATCCCTCCTTACAGGCTTAATCATAATCATTCTGCTGCTGACATCCTGGTCCAAAGCAGCAGTGTCTCCCACCTGGGCCAGTACCCCAGGCTGTAAATGAGGGTGCTGCCAGGGTCATGATGGCACCTTTGGGATGCTGTGAAGATGTTGATGCTTACACAGGGCAGGGCAGGGCATCAGATGATTTTATTAATCATACATTGGCACTGGTTAAACTTTGGTCTCCAGGAGTGAAGAGAGCCATTACCAACATCCAACAGAGGCCTCAGTGGAGAGAGCCGCTGCCAGGAGTGCTGGTCAGAGGGCAGAAGGCAGCAAAATGTGACACAAAGGGAGTACCAGGGGAGAAAATGCAGGTTGCTTTTCTTCTACCTCTTAATTTTCTGGATTTCTTTGTTGTGCTTCATGAACAGTAGCACATTCATGCCTCATTCTGGCCTGGGCTGTTTTATCCATATGGATCATTCAGTCTTCACATGCGCCCCCAGATGTGTTGTTTTTAACCATCTTTGAGAACAATCTAAACACCATCTACACAAGATTACGCTGACTATCCTGCTTAAACTGCAACTCCTTTTCCACACCTTGTGTTTTTTATTTTTATTTTTTTTAAGATTTATTTATTATACTTGAAAGTAAGCGTTAAGGAGAGGTGGGTTGTGCTCTTCCATCCCCTGGTTCACTTCCCAAATGGCCACAGTGGCCAGGACTCAGCTGATTTGAAGCCAGGAACTTGTTCTGCGCCTCCCACTTGGATACAGGGACCCAAGACCTTGAGTCTTCTCTGTTGCTTTGCCAGGCATATTAGTGGGCAGTTGGATGCAAAGTAGAGCGGCCAGGACCAGAACTGGTGTTCATATGGGATGCTGGTGCTACAGGTGGAGGGTTAATGTGCTATGGCAGCATGCTGGCTGCCACACCTTGTACTTTTGTGATCTGCTTTATTTTTTCCTGTGGTCTGTGTACCTCACATTGCTATATACATTATTTATTTTCAATGTTTTTTTTTGAAAGAATGTTTATTTATAGGAAACGGTGATAGAGGTAGAGACAAAGGGATCTTTTCATCTGCCAATTCCCTCTCATATCAAACGGGGTTGAACTGAGCCAGGCTGAAGTCAGGAACCAGGAACATCTCCACATAGATGTAAGAAACCCAGTGCCCAGGCAAGCATCTGCTGCCTCCCAGGTACCTTAGCTTGAAGGTGGATCACAGGTATGCAGGAGCTGGGACTCAAACCAGGCACTCTGATAGGGATGTGGGCATCCTACACAGCAGCTTAGGCTACTTTGCCACATTTGACACATGAGTTTAATTTTGATGAATGCCTATTTCCATTAGGATGTAAGTTGCATTGGGACAGTTTTTTTTAAGTTATTTTTTTATTTATTTGAAAGGCAGAGTGACACAGATAAAGGAGGGGCTGGAGAAGGGTCTTTATTGGCTGATTGACTCTCCAGAGGACTAGCACAGCTATTGCAGGGCCAGACTGAAACGCTGAGCTGGGAACTCTGTCTGCGTCTCCTACGTGGATGGCAGACCTCGGATACTTGTGCCATCTTCCGGTGCTTTCCCTGGCGCATTTCCAGGGAGCTCTGTTGGAAGCAGAGCAGCTGGGACTTGAACTAGTGCTCCAGAATGGAATATTGGTGTCCCAGGCAGCAGCTTAACCCACTGTACCACCATGCCAGTCAAGGATAGTGTTTTTAAAACATTATTTAGTTCGCTACTGAAATTCCAGGATCTAAAATGATGCCCAGGCATTGGTGCAAGTTATTGTTCAGTAAACTGAATAGATGAATGATTCCTAAGAGCTTTTTGTGTAGTGAGGAAATACATTCCTTTAGTTACTGTAGCTGCACATAGGTTAAGTGTATGTGATTGATATATATAATTTTTAAATGTCTCCTCTTTTCTGCTATATTTAAGAATTTTTAAATTTTAGTTTGAATTGGTTTTTATCAGATTTAGTGTGGCTTATATAGTTCCAAGAACATGGTGATATTCCCTTGTTTCCTCCCTACCGCCCTCCCTGCTCCCCCGCCATCTTAAGTTTTAAGACAATGTATTTTAAATTTACATTATGTCACAAGTAAATGGGCCTCATGCTTCACCAGATGTTTTGTAATTAAAAAAAATTCTTTATTTAAAAGTCAAAGTTAGAAATAGGGAGACTATCCATCTGCTGATTCACTCCCCCGTTTCCTGTAACAGCTGGGACTGAACCAGGCCATGCCTGGAGCCAGGAACATGATCCGGCTCTCTCGTGTGGGTGTCAGGAGCTTAGTGCTTGAGCTGTCACCTGCTGCCTCTGTGTGCTCCTTAGCAAGAAGCTGCAGTCAGAACTGAAACCGAATCCAGGCACTCTGATGTGGGATAAAGATGTTCCAGCCGGCGTTTCACCCACTGTGTCAAATACCAGCCCCAATCTTTTTGTTATTGTTCTTCTTAATTCTTTGACAGGCAGAAAGAGAGAGAGAGAGAGAGAGAGAGAGAGAGAGAGCGCTACTGAAAGTGTGCATGTTCTTCCATGTGTTGGTTCACCCTGAATGTGTACAGCAGTCTGGACTGGGCCAGCCAGGCTAAAGTCAGGAGTTTGTAACTCAGTCTGGGTCTCCCATCACCTACCTCCTTCCAGAGTGTATTTCAGCATTGAGTTGTAACAGGCAGGACTCGAATTCGGGTCCTCCGATATGAGATTTCAGTGTCCCAAGGAGCCAGCTGCCTGCCCCGCTGTAATATTTTACTGTAACTTGTGAATCTTCACTCTTGAAAAAAATATAGGAATTGAGAATTTTTTTTTACTTTAGAGTTTGCATTGCAAATGATGTTCTCTTGAGTTTAACATGTCGGTATAGATTTCAGAACTGCAGCCAGAAAGATGTATTTTTAGAGGCAGGCTTATTAGTTTGTATTGATTTTTTTTTCAGATTTCTTATTTTGTTAAAATTTATTTTACACAATACTTACATAGTTGATCAGGGCAGGAGGGATCAAAGGTTATGGAGAAGTCATCATTGTTTTCAGGTTTTCTATTTCTTTTTCCTGTATCTGGATGTGGGGGCAGAGACAAGGCGAGAAGCCATACCCAACTTCGCACCCCCTCAGCACCCGGGGCTGGGGAATAGACCGCCAGTATAGACTTAGGTTCTTAATGTGGCACATGCTCTGAGGGTTCTGCCCACGTGATTTCGATAGTTCTGAAATGTTGTGGATCTCGCCAATCCAAGGATGAGGGAATACTTTCAATGCCCATTGGTGCTGTAGTCCATCTTAGAGTCCCCATTCGCCCAGATATTTGCTGTCATTATTGTGCTGGGGTAGATGTCCAGTCTGTTCTGTTCTCCTTCCACTGCTACGGTAACAGATGTCTTCTTGCAGGGCTCCATGGGCTACAGTGTTGTCTATGTGGATTTGAGCCAGCTGTCCACTACTTCATTTTTTGTACTGAGGAGGACCAGTTGCTCACAGGAAGGCCCAAGGACCCAGACCAGGCAACCCAGATCTCACTAGACTCCCCCTCAGGGCTCACAAACACAGCACCCACTTTGCAGGCAGGTCCAAGTACCCAAGCTAGGTGACCTGGGCCCCACTGGACCCCTACAATCCTGGGCCTCACTTGGGTTGACTTTTGTGGAGAAAATGCCTTCAGTATACACTGTGTTTCTAAACTTGCCTTAGAACTCTGTCTCCAGGAATTCTTCCCACTTCCTGAACCAAACCATAAAGATCCCTGCACCACTCGTGTTTTCAGACTTCTCCGGCATCTCAAGGGAGATAAGTGTGGTTTCTAGAGGCAGGCTGCCCCAGGTGCAGACTGTTGGGCAGCTGTTCATTTTTGCACAGGTTGTACCCTCTGCTCCTTGGTCCTCATACAGCCTGCGTCATGGCTTTGTTGATAGTTTGTTATGTAAATAAACACAAGGGAATTGCTTCACACAGGGGCTACTGCATTGCAATGGCTCAGTAAACTTCATCTGTTTTATGTGGTTATTACTTCTTTGTAACTTCCTGGGGACTTGCCTCTTCCTTCATTTATTCTACATCCATGCTGCATTTGATTTTTCTTTTGCCTTCTGCACTTCCGCAACTTTCAAGTATGTTTAACTCTTTCTACCTGAATAACTACCAAAACTAGTTTTTCTTTGAAGGTTTATTTTCTCCTGGTCAATTCCCCCTTACACTCCTCCCCTTGATTCCCATGATTTTTTTAGTATCATGTTTCTCTTCATTCTCATGCTTTAGCCACTTAAATTTGGCAACCCAGCCATGGTTTCTGAGGTTATTAGGAGCAGCCCAGTTGCTGACTTCTGCGGATGCTTTTAATCCTTCATCTTACTGGACCGCTCGTTTGCAATTCATTCCATGGACTGTTAGTTTCTGATCGACGATTTGTACTTTGCTGAAGCTATCAAAACTATCAAAGCTCCTTAGCTTTCCTAGCCTTCTGTAGTGTTCTTGTGGAGTATCTTCTCTTTTTCTCACTTTCTGTTACTTGTTACACATCTTGTTGTCATGAAAGGGTTAGTAGTTTATTGAGTAAGACAGACTTGAAGGCCAGTGTCATAGCATAACAGGCCGCCCACGTGGGACACTGGTTCCTCTTGGCTGCCCTACTTCTGATTCCAGTCCCTGCTAGTGTCTTGGGAAAGCAGCAGAAGTTGGCCCAAGTTCTTGGGCCCCTGAACCTTGTGGGAGGCTCTTGGAGATGTGACTGTTTGGGAACTGAGCCAGCAGATGGAGGATCTCTCTCTGGCTGCTCTCTGTAACTCTGCCTTTCAAATAAGGATATCATAAGTCTTAAAGAAATAAAAAGAATTTGGGTTCAAATGTAGGCTCTGACAATTTTTTCAATATTATCTTGAGAAAATTACCCACCT
>NW_024466657.1:0-72108 GCF_017591425.1 Ochotona curzoniae | reverse complement strand
ATTATATGACTGCTGATAAATAAAGTCTAAATATGAGATTACTGGTGTGAAATGTCCAAAGATAATGTGTAATTTATTTTGCCATAAATATTAATATCTCTTGAGTGTTATGTTCTCTATAGGTGGTAAGATTATAATTAATTTATTGCTAATGTCTAATTTTTCTGTAATGAAGGTATACCGTTTATGATATTTACTTTAAGTAACAAACATGTATTAAGTTCTTAGAAAACCGTGGTGGTAAAGAAAATCCTCAAAGGAGCATCTGTTGGTCTTGATGATATTTAACTGGTCATCAATATCATGATCAAATCTCTAAACCCCACAACTAAGCTTTCAAATGACCAAAAGCTTCTTGGGTGACTTGAGTTATTGCACAAAGAGATTGGGTTTATACTTGGAAGCCTTGATTTAATAACTTTAAGTTAATAATTGTGATATGGAGTAAAGGACAATTTCGAAAAGCACTAAGAAGCTAAGATATACAAGGGCAAGAAAGCGCAAAGGCTAAGCTATTTTCAATGAGAAACCAAGGAGAAGGTGTTACAGGGAGGGGTCATAAAGTGGTCAGAGCAGGAGAATCAGCATCTAGCACTTGAAGGAAGAAAAATTATTTCCCGTCTTTTTGGAAGGATGAAAAATCTACCAAGTAGATTGCAATTCTGGGTAAATTACTTTTTTTTTTAACCATAGTAAAATGTTACAATATTTAACAGACAGCAACAAGAAAGTAGTGCCCTTTCAGAAAATATGCTCAAGCAACCTTCAGACACCCCAGGACCTATGTAGTAGTCGTGTATGGCTAAGATAACGCAGCTGGAGGAGGACTCAGGAGTTTGATGCTGTAGCCACTTTGTAATCTTTACCAGTCAGTCCTTCGGGATGAAGAGCTAGCCTATCCTCAGAAGATAAAAACAGGTCTCTTTTAATGAAAATTTTTCAATTTCTTTGAGTTATAAGGACCACAGCCTAGGGAAACATCCTAAAATTAGGCTTATTTTCTTTAAGGAACACACAAGAATTTACCAAGATGTATGTTCACTGTCCATTGACAGTTAATGAGAAATTATGAAACCACATGCATTGGCAGAAGAGTACCAAGCTTAGAATGAAATACTGAATTAAATGGACAAGAATTTCAACATGGTTTTTACTGGGAAAGAATGTCAGTCTACATTAAGAAATGACTGCAAATTGAATCAAATATAGGATGTTTTCCTATGGAGGAGGTTTTTCTCCCTAAAATATTTTTTCCTGTGGGATAAAGTATATTAATTCATAAATACTACATAGAAAAAAATAAATAATTCTCTTCTTAAAAGTATTTTTTAGGTTTAAAAAAAATTATAATGGGTACTGAAGGCAGTATCTATGTCCATTTCCCTTCCATTATTTACAACGCTTCCAGAATGAACATTTCAAATGGACATCCTGTTTCATCTCTTATTTCTGCTTGTTTAAAAACCCTTGATGACTCTCCATCGTCTTTAGAATCACATTTAAACTACTTTACTGGCCACAAAGACCAATGGAATGAGTCTGAATGTTTCCTGAAATAGTGTCTTCGCTTCTGTCTGCACCATCCCCTTTACCAACTAACAATACTGAATCTTCCTTTTGTTTCTCATGTATCTCATTTTATTATTTTTGTGTTTGTGTGTTGGAGTTTCCATGCATGTTTTCCCTACTGTGTAAGAAATTCATAGTTCACACAGCTCTCACATGGCTAGACCTTTTCAACAATTTGTGTCCCTTTAAATGACATGTCCCTAAAAGTAAGATGGTTAGAGACTATAAGCAGTGTATGATCTTTCTCTTATTTTTGTTATTAGTTATTTGAGTTAGCTTTTAAATGCCTGAAAAGGCTTTGATTTTTTTATTGAAGTGTAAGCTTCATAAGATTAATGATTTTGTTGTGCAATATGTTAATGTTTTATAATCAAACATGAAGTAAATATTAATCAGTATATGCTGTGCAAACAAGTTAACTGACAAATAAATAAATGAATCAACTAATTTTCTCCTTAGGATAAATTTCTAGTAACAGAATTTCTCGCTGAAATGCAATTAATGTAATCTCTTTTTAAAATACTTTTCTTAATTTTTTTTTGAGTAGCAGGTAAAGAGAGGGTTCCCAGCTGCTAATTTACTCACCAGATGTTTGCTATGCCCAAGGTTCAGCCAGCAACAAAGTTGTGGAACAAAAATATAACTCGGTCTCCCACAACGGTGGCAAGAATCAATAGTTATCCTACAACTCCTGTATCCTGATATCTGCAATGGCAGGAAGCTGGAGACAGAAGCAGAATCAGGTATCTAACCTAGGAAATATGCCGTGGGAAATATCAGACACTGATTATCAACACAACTTAAAAATGGATTGATTTATAATTTCATGAAAATTCCTGGCTCTTTTTCCATTTTAAAATGCTAGGAATTTAATGGTACCTGAGTAAGAGAAATTTTAAATTTTTAACATTCAAAAAATTATCCTAGGCAGTGAAGCCTGTAGCCATATTTTTCACTAGACGATAGACACCATTGGATCCATTTGCAAAAAAATGTTATCAAACTGGTCATCTGATATCAGGTTACCCTTGGACCTCTGGATAGTCTATATTTTGAGTATGCACACTATTACAGAAACCCTGATCAGAATACAGATTTCTGATTCTCAGGAAAATCCCAAGTGACCACTATTCCTCATTCTCTGTTAAACTGTGCCTTTCTCCTTTGCTTAGGTCACTTCTACACTTGTTGCTGTTTAGGAAGCTGGTTCTAACTCTTTGGATAATGTAGATTTTTATATTCTTCAATAGTCCTAACAGAAGTTATTAATTCCTTTGAGGTTGATAGAAGTCAAATGTGTAAGGTCACGGAGCTGTTTATAATCACAATGTGGTTCTGTGCTTTCTGAAGTGAGGACAGGAAGTAGGAGAGATTTGTTTTTCTCAGATCGTTCAGCAGCAACATAAGAAGTCATGTCAGCTGATTTATAGGATGTCTACATCATTCTCTATTCTAAAACCATTTTTGTCACTGTTGCTTAGCAATATATTTTAATTACTTTTTGAAGTGACAATCAAATTCTAAGTCATGGCTTCTTGTAAATATATAAGAATATTGACTATATGCAAGTCAATATTCTTGTTCTTGTATATTTATTCATATTTCTGTATGTTTATTCTTGTAGTAATATTAGAATGATGATATACAAGGAAAAGCTACACTAGGATTTAACAATTTCATCCTTATGCATTCTCCCAACTTCTGAGGTTACACTCATGAATAACATAATATTTCCTTGCCAGGAACTTATATTTTGTAGGTATAACAAAAGTTAGGGAGTAATTTATTAAAGTAAGATAAATGTTACTGCAGAAAAGCTGAAAAACTCTATTGTGGGGCAACTAATTTATGATCAAGGAAATTGCCCTAAATGTTACATTATCTCTGGAAATAAGTTTAAAGGACTATACAATCAAGGAAACGAAAAACATTTCAGAATAGACTTGATTGTAGTAAATAGAATGTAAAGAAGAATGGCTAAAGATGATTTTGAAAATGCAAAGGCTCAAACATGGACAATATCTTGTGAATAAACAGAAGAACATATTTTTCCAATGGCAAAGTGGAACTTCAGATGCTTTTACTAGAATACGATGATCAGATGAATATTTGGAACAATCTTAAGATGTTACAACAGAGGAAAGCGCATTCAAGTTTTAAACCATTGCCTAGAGTAGAGTGTGGTCCAGACTTGAGTGATGGAAACAGATGTGGAGAACAGTATAGACTTGTGGCAATGATACAGCCTAGCATATTCTCTGAATGTGAAGGGTGATCAGCTCTTACTACCATCCTGATTTCTGCTTGGGAACCTGAATGGTAGTGTTGTGTTTACTAATATGTCAATGGAGATCAGACTTTTTAAAAATGATTCGTTTATTTTTGTTGAAACACAGATTTTTTTTACAGAGAAAGGGATATAAAGATCTTCCATCTTCTGGTTCATTCTCCAAGTGGGTGCAATGGCTGGAGCCAAGCTGATCTGAAGCCATGAACCAGAAGCTTCCTCTTGGTTGCCCACATGAATACACGGTTCCAAGACCTTGGGTCATCCTTGGTTGCTTTCCCAGACCACAAGCAGGGAGCTGGAGGGGAAGTGGAGCATCTGCAACACAAATGGGCACCCATATGCAATCCCAATGCATGCAAAAGTTATCCTTTATATAGCTACCCAACTTCGTAGGTTTGAGAGGATATCAGTGACTTTTAATAGGTAATGAAGAGATAGTGATGTATAGATAGATGAAGGAAAATGTCAGGTATTTTTGTTTTTAGTAAGGCAATCTGTCAGTGATTTTTGAAATACATATTATTAGAAAAATTGTTAAGATGTCCACATACTACATAAAGATATCTAATTCCTGGTTTAAGCTTTGTAACAAAAATAGTCATCTTACTTTACTTGAAACCCAGAGATTTCCCATCTGCGGCTTCACATGCCCAATGGCTGCCACAACAGCCAGAGCTGGACTGGCCTGAAACTAGGAGCAGGAGTTTCTTCTGCTGCTTTCCATGACCAATAACAGAAGCTGAATTGAAAGTGGAGTAAAGGGTACTTGAAAGAGCATCCATTTGGTACACTGGTACCGCAGCTGGAGAATTAGGCCACAAGACTCCTGACCCCTGTTGATTTGAGCTCTTAAATGCATTGTCGTGCAATTTAGACCCCAGTAGGTAACAATGATGGGTCAAATAATCTGGTTTCTGCCACCCTGTGGGAGGCCTGGGCTATAATCCTGGCTTCAGGTTCTAACACTCACCCAATTCCAACTGCTGTGAGCACTGAGGAGTTAGCCAACGGATAGGGACTCCCTTTGTCTATTGATTGTCTTTCATATAAATGGATGGTTTGTAAAAAGGACAAATATATGCTAGCAAGGGAAGTCTGCTATGCTAACGTTTAAATTGATTAGACTTTGTAAAACTCTGTTTGGAAGACTAATGTCCAATGTCATAATTTCTGATATTTGGTCATGTGTTTCAGATTTCCTGTACTGCCAATCTTTCAGTTTCTTGTGTTCTACTTTTACATACCACCTGAATCTTAAGGTGCAGTACAGCTCTTTCTCCACATTTTTAAACATCACTCTCCCAAGTCACTTGTATTTGTAAGGACAATCATTCCTTTCATGGTGCAAGAAGCAGTGTGGTTAAATTATAGACTTAAGATCTCATCTTTGTATATAAGAAGGTTTTGAATGAAAACGATTCTTTCTGCAAGAATTCTGATGACAGTTGTTAATGTTAGAATTATCAATTTTCACCTATGTAAACATCCTACCTCCTGTGACTAAACTTACTTACCAGTTTTCACTCCTCTTTGCTTCTCAGTGCTCCCTCCTATCTGTTCACTTATATCCTTAAAGATGTCCCTTCCATAACACTTCCTTTTAAAAAAAATTTATCTATTTGAAAGTTGGAGTTACAAAGAGGGAGAGGCAGACAAAGGCAGAGACCTTCTGTCTTCTGATCCACTCCCCCAGTGTCTGCAAACACCATGGCCGGGCCAGGCTGAAGGCAGAAACCGTGAGCTTCATCCGGGTCTCCCATACACGTGTAGGAGCCCTGGTACCATCCTCCTCTGCTTTCCCAGGCACATTAGCAAAGAGTTGGAACAGAAGGGGAGCAGCTGGAACTGAAAAAATTGCCCATATGAGATGCCAGAGCTGCAGGTGGTAGCTTAAGTCACTACATCACGGTAAGTGACCCTAACAGGATACCTCTTTGCATGTTCGTGGCTCACAACTTATAATTGCTGCCAGAATCATTTCAGTAGCTCTTTGCTGGGAATCTTTAGAGCTTTCTCCTCTCAGCCCTCGATTGTACAATATTTAGCTGCTTTTTTTTTAACTCTAATCATTATAAAGGTACTTCTATATGTCAGCTAGAACAAATTCACTAATGCATTTATATTTGTTTTTCAGAATTTATAATGTACATGGAAGAATAAATAAAGACCACTCATGATTTTAACTAGATAAAACTTTAATGTAGCAAAATACTGAGGTACCTGGTTATAGTTTTCCTTAAATATAAACTTCGCTAAATTAAAGTTCTTCGTGCAGCAGGAAGTTGCCATTTCGATCCAATTTGCCGTAACTCTCTTTCCTTGTTGTAATTCTGTTTCATTTAAAATAGTTATCATTCACTGAAAAAAATCTTGAAATTAATCAGTGCCCTTTCCATGTTGTTCCCCCTTTTGATGAAAACATACAGTCCTTTTTCAAGAGCTTTGTAATCTAACTCCTGTAGGTCTTCCAGAAATCTACTTAATTCCTTCCATGTTTCAGCAACTCTACTCAGTACCTTGCTCTCACAGTATCTTTACTGTATCTTTACCCAGATGGATGCAGACAGTTGCATATCTACACTCTAGTACTCAGCTTTGTATCTCCAAAAATCCGTTTCACATGATAGGTTCACAATATATGCTAGAGGGAAGTTAGCAAGCAATAAGACAAGAAAAATTTTCACAATTCCTAATCACACTTAATCTTAGCCAAAAGGCCAAGAAGCAATGCACACAATTCCTAATCAGACTTCTACCAGTAAGAGAGCTTCTGAAGGGAGCAAGATTCCCTGGATGTATAAATAACCCATAAACATAAAAGTAAATCATGTTTGTTAATTTCTTAGAGATATATCAATAACCTGAGAAGTTTCATCTTCCCGCACCCAGCCAAACATTATTCCAATTTTATATTGTCCAAGCATATATCCTAAAGTTTGTTTTTTTAAAAGCTTCTGTATTTTCTACTCAAGCCTATCTGTTACTGAAATTTTGGGGAATATTGTTAAAGAGAGTAAGTAATCCTATTAATCTTTTTCATCATCAGGTGAAGACAAAAGAGCATGGTATTTTATAGGACATGATATAGGTGTCCTTGGCTCAATCACTGTCCATAAGATGGACTGAATGTTCCAGCTCTGTATTTTTCATGATTACTTCTATAACAGCAGCCTTACATGAAAGACTATCACAATGGAGGAAGCACAATATGCCATATGCAACATCATATTATCAACAAGAAAGGCAAATCAGAGGTAGCATAGGAAAGGCATTCAGTTGAAGAGGGATAACATCCTTGGAAAGTGTAGGCCCTCAGTGCATGATCATTAATGCAATAAAATATGTCTATCAATGAAAATGCTAGACAAGTCATTTTATAAATTATATACTTCATTGCCAAGCCAACTCAAGGAAAGATGATGATGGTTGTGATGGTGGTGAACCCTCTAGAGAGGTAAAGAAACTAATTTATTCAGGGTCACATAGTTACTGAGTAATGGGTTAAAATTCAAATCCATCAAGACAGATGGTGAAGGTTTCATGTTAGCTTATTTCTACTGCCGTATGTGTTATATGGGGCTGGATTAGAAAATGACGAATTATTTACCAATAAAAGCATATTGGCATGGTAACTCAAATGTAGAAACAAGTATGCACATTACTTAAAAATTCACTTAGATCTCTGTAGTAAAGTTTTAGTTCACTACTGTGATATGCTTAGCCAAGAGGTTGGCCTTTCTTTTGTGTAAGTCTATAACTTGTGGTCTCAGGCATATGTTGTTAGAAACATTGTGAGCAGTTCTTCACAGTAAATGTACAACAGCTAGGCTGACATGAGGCAATGCCTACTAACCAAGGTAGACACAGATGCTTGGCTCAGGAACGTTCAATGAGGGTTAAAGGACTCTTGCAACTCCAGCAAATTATTGTGCCCTCTGGTAGTGTAAGAATCTATGCATCACTCATTCAGTTCTCTAAAGAATATAAGACAAAAAACTGGAAACATTACAGAATCAACGGTCAAAACAGCCAGGAGATAGAGCAGCATTTCTTTCTGGGATGCACTCACACAAATATCAAATAGCATGTGGTTCTATGTGATTAATTTGCTTTGAAATTCTACATACTTGCTCCATACATTTAAAGGTATCAGTGCAGTGAAGCCTGGGCAGCACCCAGCTGCTGGACAGATCCATTACTCAGCAAGCCTTCACAATTCCTGGCAATAATGGAATGGTGGATTCAGCTTGGGACACCAAGACATACTCATGCACTACCCAATGAGAATCTTTCCTCTTCTAAGAAGTTATCAATTAATGTCTTACATCACTACTAAAGCATGACTACCATGTGTGAAGATTCCACTGCTGGTTTTCCAAAGCTAGAAACCATATGAAACTCTGATTAACGGATGCTAATCAACCTTAAACACAGCAGAATGAATATCTCCTTTAATATGCTCAAATCAGTCAGCACGTGCTCTATTACACATATAATTAGTCTCAATTAAAGTATTCTTATTTCTTGTGTGCTTGTGTCTTCTAAGTATTTCAATTTCCCTAACTCTTCAACACATACGTAAGAAAAGAAAAAAGAACATGGAACCGATGGTCTACTGAGTTGTTTCTTTCTGAAGAGCGAAGTATGCTAATCCAAATATGTGGGGAAAAAAATGAAAGAGGTTTCATTCCTATGTCTGTACCAAAACAGAACAAGGTGACAGAATATAAAGATAATTCACATTTTTTTAGGGAATGCATTTTAATAATGTAGTGTTCTTAGGATTAATGTCACATTGGATTTATATACATATACATAACATCTTCAAAAAGAATCAGGAAAATAGTGATTTTTCTCTATCAACTTTTCCCAAATAGTTTTTTTTTATGCTTTAAGATCAAAAGTATAAATTATATACAAAATCTAAGGCCTGCAGTAAAGTTTATGAATGTTAGTCATACAAATAAGATAAAATTTTTGAGAAATTAGCATTTAAAATATTATAGTTTCTGATATTATTTAAACTGGGTATAAAATTTTAAAAAATCATTCCCTTTAAAAATACTGAGTATTTTTATAAATTTAAAACAAATCAAAAGTACTCAGGGCCATTCTGAGCTATTGAAAGGAGCAGGTGTATTCAGAGGTCCTGTGTTCCTCAAGCATTGTGGATACCAGACTGGTAGTTTATAATATGTAACTGGTACAAGTTTCCAAATTGTTTGGCTTCTATATTGAAGCTGACAATGATAAGAAACTTCAATGGGGGTAGATAAAAACAAGGAATTATCTACTAGGATCTGTATAGATTTGACCTGATTGGCTTAATGTTCTATTAGTGACAAAGTCAAAAGTGATCTGAAGGTTAGAATATGGGGGAAATGTGAGCTATTAAGATGACAATGTCATACTGTCAGAGATTATATGCTGGGACACATGTGTGAATTATACAAACCTTTTCTATATTTTAATTATTTCCATGAAAACAGGTAAATTCCAGCTAGCCAGTAAATGCATAAAAAATGGAATGAAGAATGTGCCTCTAACTGGCAGAAATCCATATAGATTTTATAGTATAATTAATAGCTTTAAAATGTAATACAAGCTATCCAGAGCAACATAGTTTTAATCTACTATCTAAAAATATGAGGTTAATTGAAGATTATATTATACTAGAAAATAGATAATTTGAAATAGTTTCACTTATTAACAAATTGTAGATAGTTTAATTGATAACTCAAATCTGTCTCATAATTCTTAGTAATGAAGAATGTAAATGAAACTCAATCTTCAAATAATTCCCCACTATTCTTCCTACTTTATGTTTGAAAGTTATATCGCTAAATGCATATCTGTATACATATTTGGGAAAAATAAAATAATGTAAAAAACACAACAACACGTCAGGTCAATTTTTTTCCTAATATTTAATTTTAATGAATGAACTTTAAATGGTATATGTACTATCAATCCAAGTCTTTGCTTATTTGTAATGCACAACTATTTCTTTTTAACTTGTGGATGAATTACATTCTTTTGCTCATGGGTAACATGTTCACCCTTACTTAAGGTCTTGTTCTTTTACTTTTCTTCTTAAGTCCTTTTTTCCTTCAATAGTTTCACAGGTCACTTCTGGTTTGTCTAAATAACAATCCTAGCACAATAATGCTTCAACTTGCAAGGAAGAACACCTTTATTGAGCTGATAGAACTCCACCAACTGAATCAGATCTGTAAATCTTGTGTGTCCATCATCTAGTGTATGGAACATTGCACCGTTGTCTTCAACCTGCAGGAGGAAATTTAATAAGGTGGTCACAATTTGGTTAAGTTACCTAGCAGGCCATCCTATTCCATTCCATCCATATCCTTCCTATGCAAAAAGTGGTAAGTTAATATAACTGAAAGACACTGAAAAGGATGTATAGCAAGTCCAGTTCTTGGAATTGCATTTAAAAATATATAATCTGATCCTCACTGAAAGCTGTGTAGTTCTACTTTATGACCTATAATTACTCCAAACTTCTGTGTAGTTGGGGAAATGTGACTGTTTTGAATCAATGAACAGTGAGAAAGCTATAGTACTCAGATAAAAGTAAACAGAACAGTTTAATGCCTCCACTTACAGAAATTAATTTCCATTTCTAAATGTGGTCTACTTAACAGCCTCACTTAGTATATTTAAAATGAATATTCACATAATTTCCATCAGCAAATTGATTCTGAGGCAATCAAATATTATACTAATGGAATGTCAATTGTCTTCTTTTTGGCACTAAAGTAGTTTAGCTTTAAACAATTTATACTTGCTGGGGACATTGATCACATACTCAATGAAGAAGAGAATATATTTATATACTCTCTGGATAATTACCAAAAGGAAAAAAAATCAAAAGTAAGCATGAACAATTCAATAATCTTAAGAAATTCTTTCCTGAAAAATAGACTATATCTTCCAAAAGGTAGTTCCACAGACAGACACAGACAGACACACACACACACACATACGAGCAATAACCACATCAGCAACAATAAATGTAAAACAATACCAAAGAAAACTTTCATCTGTAACAGAATTACAGAAAAATTCTAAATGTCCTCAGAATAGTTTCAATGTCCAGCAGTTTCATAGCACCTAAATTTTTATCCATAATGATTAAAAACAAAACAACAATGAAAAATCAATTTTAAGAAAATGGAAGAGAAAGAGCCTTAAAATAATGTTTTCTAAAGACCCATTAGTAGAATCCAGGAGAATGTATCTTTAGTGGCCTTTTAACAATAGGTGGCATGGGGTCTATACAATATTGCTAAATCACATTTCATGGAAAAAGGGAAATTTAATTTTTACAATTCCTGTATTTCTTGTATTAATTCAGGCTCATAAAACCATTTCTGCCAAACTTAACTTTAGTCAAAGCACAAGCTCCCAAATTATATTTAATAAAAAGAACAAAAGAAAACTAAAGTTTCCAAAAGCTTATGCATTAAGATCATCTCTAATATACGAATGTAAAATCACAAATTACTTACTGGTATAATTTGAAAGTGCTTTATTTTTTGTCCATGACTCATTGACAGTACAAAAGTTTTGGGGTTACTCTGACTATCTCGTACCAAGAAAACTCTACAAAAAGAAAAAAGGTATTTCAATGTTTCTGCATTTACTCATGGATTTCACAGAATTACAATGTATGAGCTGTGGACCCTTAACTGAGTATGCAATGGGTATGGCTACTCAACCAACTCAACCAGTAAATGATATGGCATAATGTAAAACACCATCTTATATTATAAAACTTGCCTTGGTGTTAATGTAGTTTCAACAGAATATAAACCTATTATATTATTTGCTTCCAATAACCAATATAATAACATGCTGGCATCAATAATTAGTTCTTTGTCCCTTTTCCACAGGAAAAATGGATATACATGTATAATTTTTTTACTCAAAAAACAAATCATTAGTGTATTATTATTTTATAGCTTCTGGGTCACATTAAGCCCCTCTCTTCAAACGAGCTAATGGCTTATTATTAAATCATTTTTATACTTTCTTTTACACTGGATGCTCTTTCTTCATTTAAGTTTGATTTCTAATGTTACACACATACACAAAGAAAGCAAGAAAAGAATATAGTCTGAACAATCAATCCTGAAATCATTTATTAAGTGTTTAAACACAAATGTTTTCAGTAAAAGAAATGCCCAAATAGCATGCACTTTAATTTGGAAGAATGCAGTGCAAAAGCCCAATAATGTCGGGCTAGACAAATCAGACATAGCCTAATGGCCTAAGAGAAAAAAAGGCTGCCAGACACGTATTCTTATTTACTGGCAAGGCAGTATAGAATCAGTCATGCACTTATTATTGGCAAATGCACTGTGTAAACACTCCCCACTGGTGCTTACAATACTAATTTCACTGTGCCTAGACCAAGAGGAACCAAATTTGAAGGATCACAGAAGACTGGGATATTATCCACTCCCCTTGTGCTGTGTGAGATTCTGACATTGCACCAGTAGGAGTTAGGACAAAAGGGCATTTCTCCAGCAAAATTGATCCATAATTCTCTCCCCATTCTCAAAACAGATCATCACTACCACCTAGTGGACCACTTCACACTACCTTTCCAAAGGAATATGATTAAGAAATAAACATTTAAAAGATCATGTTATTCTTCATAATATTATTTTATTCAATTTACACAAATGGGGCTCAGGAGCAAAGGAAATGAAAACTCTCCAAACACTTCCATTATTCTATGTCATTTATTTGCTTGGTCTCAATAGATTGTGGTTTTGCTGCTGTTCAAATTTATACCCCAAAAGACTGCATTCCATGGAGAGAAGCATATTAAAATCTCTCATACAGAGTCTGGTGAAATGCTGAATTGCTGTTAATAACCTTTCATGAGAAGAAACATTTTTATCCAAATGTCAGTATTAAATTGTTTCAAATCCCTGTCATCTTAAGCCAACTTTGAAGATAATAGAGCCCATCACCACTTGTTTATAAACTGATATTGCTTTCACTTCTCAACCAAACTGCAATACAACCTTCCATATTTATGTGCATGTGGAAAGGAAATTTAGTAGATATTATGAAAAACAACTGAAATATTGAGCAATCTATGAAAGGAAATAATTTTTCAGAAAATAAATATTCCATAACACATTTAACATTTCTCTTGAATATCCTGTTAGTGATAACAGCAGAAAGAGAAAAAAAAAAAACCACTATTCTCTTAGACTTGTGCTATTTTATTCATGTTATTCAGTCAATTTATGTTAAAATTTAAGATAAAGTAAACAGAAAAAATGTTCATTATAGATATACACATACATACCTAAAAACAAATACAAGATAAAATCATGACATGAAACATATTTCGGAATTATAATTACATATTTCACTCAAAATGGTGACATTCAAAACAATTTCAGTTTTCCCCTCACCAGTTAATATAGGAGATGCTACAAATGGCATAAAATTGTGACACTGGTGGAGAACAAAGCATCCTGTTTTGTGTTATCTGTTCATTTATACACAAATGCTAGGCACACGCTATGTTAAAGTATTATAAAGACACTTATGAAATACAAGAGCAACAATTTTTATAAAAAATCTCTTTTGCATTACAATGAGCCCAAACTGAAATCCTCTATGTGCATGTCGTGCTGAACAAATAAATACCATGTACAGGATTCTGTCAAGACTAAAAACATCAAACATACCCATCTACAGATCCTTGCTGAATAATCAGTCGTTGAGCTTCCTCTCTAGAAATTCTGTGGTGAAACCATGGTTGGGAGCGGTGGATAGCTGAAGAAATAAAATGCATGAGTGCAAAGCTTTGAAGTGATCACAATTACACTGCATGTACTTTGAACCACGTCCACTCGGTAACTATACCTACAGGCCCATTGATCCAACAGTTCAGTCACAACAACTACCAACAGACATACCCAAGGTTGCGGCTGAACTCTGCAGAGAAGCAGTGGGACTACCATGGATGCCCAGGCGTAAGCATCCTTTTTTCTGAGCAAGAAAGAGAAAACAAATATCAACTTTCTAGACAAGACTAACTCAAATTGTAGATGTTTTAGAGAAAGTGATGCTATATGTACCCTCCAAGCCAGTCCTTCTTCGACTGCAACAGAAAGGGCTTCTGTCGGGTTTTCTATAACTCTGCTTTTCTGACCTGAGAAGTCCATGGCTACCAGGGAATTCTCTGATATACTTCTCTGGAAAAAGGAAACATATTTGAACCATAAACATGTTTCTTAAAATTATCATTTAATGCTTTGTTTAAAAATACATTTTCATTCTAGGATGGGATTTCAAATGTGGCAAGCAAGAAATCAATAAGTTAAAATGCTATAGTAAATTTAGGAAAAAATATGGTGCTTTTATAACTCTTTCACTAAATAAATTACACAGTTATTTGTTAAGGTCATTGAGTTAAGTGTAGAAAAATGTTTTAAAGGCTTTCCTTAAAACATGTATCTTACTTCTAGAACAACTGTATCTTAATATTCTGTAGTACAATAGGAAGACTTTAAATAAATCTTTTCCAAGGTTGAAAACAATCATTACTTCTAAGTTCATCTACTAAATTTTTGTATATATCAATTACCAACAAAATGTCAATCCACCTAGTTATGAAGCATGAGAATCATCATGCACAAAAACCATAACCTAGAGTGACTTGTAACATCTCTGTAGAAATAATACTCTTATTTAATATTGGAGCAAACTATAATACATATTTTGAAAGCTTATCACATCAATTTTCACCATATATAGAGAATAAAATTTGTGTGTAATAGCTTGATAATTCTATATTAAGATTTCAGTGGTTTAACAAGAGAGCATTTTTATTTTTTAAAGATTTACTTGTAAAAACACAGAATCATACAGAAAGAGCTAGTCCACTCCCTGAAAGCCTGCCACAGCAGAGCCTGACCAGACCAAAGCCATGGAGTCAGGAACTCCATTAGGATCTCCCTGTGAGTGGTACAGGATTCAAGTTTTTGAGCTGTCGCTTAGGAACTTTCAGGGTGTACAATAGAAGGAAGCTTGATCAAAAATGGAGCTGAAACTGCATCCCAGGCACGCCAATTTGAGTTTTGTGTGTCCTTAGCGGTGAGTGGCTTACATCACCATGTCACCAATGCCTGCCCACCTGAAAAAATTATGTCTAAATGATGAAATGATAGGAAACAATGCATTTTAATCAAATATAATTTAAATAAATAATAAAGTTATTGATTGATTCACTCATTACTTTTTGCACTTACATTCTCTCGGATAAAAATAAAATATTCAAAACCTGGCTCTTATTTTTTTGTTTGTTTAGGGCTATACTTGACAGACATATTCTACAAAATTTACTACCATAAAACGAGTCATGAATACTATAAATAAAAATAGACAACTGTCAGAATATCTAATTAGGAATCTCACTCAATTTATATGATGTGAGGAAAAATTAAAACTCCTGAGGAGGAAAAAAAATTAAACCTATGAAAAATTATTTAATAGTTATTCTCTGCTAATTTATGCAGGAGTGAATTCAAAAGTGGAATTACAATGGCAAAGTATGGATCATTCTGCATTGAGGAACTCACGGCTTCAGTTGTTTCATATTTACATGGATTCAGTCATTTTTGCATTTGTAACTACAGGTCAAACGTAGGTTTCAAACAAAGCTTCAACCACACACACACAAAAGAAATTTAGAGTCCTTTATCACTGCATCACACATCCCACTTGCTACTATTTCTTATTTTCTCTCCAAACCATGCTGGAATGCCCCAGAATCTTATTATGGTTCATCTATATGTCTAGAGATCTGGCATGCAATCTCTCATTTGTTACAGGAGCTTTTATAACTGACAGCTGCTCTTTCAGACAGATGCTGTCTCTGTAATCTCTATTTGCTGTCACACCTTCGTTTGCCCTTCTCACCCCATGATCTTCTGTGCAGGGCTGTGGACTGGTTGGATACACTTTTGCTTTGCCAACATTAATGAAAAGCGTCCACCTGCCCCAAGCACAGTTACTAGCCTCAGTTGTAGTGATCGCTTTATCCTTTGAATCTCTCTAGCTCCACACGCCAAGATGGATTCTGTAATCTGAAGTTTCTGATAGCATAAAAATGCGGTTAGGACAGAAAAATAAATAGCATCAGCTATTCCTTTTTACAATGTCTCATTCAGTACAAAATGTAAAACAGGGTTCCATGTTCTATAATTATGTGACATGTATAGGGAAACCACACTACAAAGGAAAAATATTCTGATTTGTTACCTTAACTACACTAAAGGAAAAACACAGGAATAAGGCAAGTGTTTTCTACTGAATGGCAGCTGGTAGATGAAAAATTAATAGCTTACCTTTTGTGGACAAAGAAATGGAAGTAAAGCAGAGTCTGACTTAAAACTCAAAAGGTCATTGTCAGCTCAATTTCTTTCTCATAGGAAAGTAATTTGGTTGGACTTCAGAACCGCTTGTATTTCTCAAATATTTGTCCCTTTTTCTAGCACTCTCAGGGAAAAAATAGGACAGAACCAAAATAAAAGAATCCATGATTTCGAAGGCCTGGCTTTCCCCCTAAGACGGAGGCTCTAGTATACCCTGTGTTACCCAGGCTACACGATGAGGTTACATCTATTCATTCTCAGTGAGGTATACAAGTAAAACATCTACTCTGATGGCAACTAGTATCCAACCACACACGCTGCCATCTTTTCTGAAGGATCTAGATAAGCTTATAAAGCTGTCATCTGCAGAAAAGAACAGGACTCCAAAGATAAAATGCACTCTAGAGATTATGAGACCATTCCTCTGTTCATCCTGCAGGGCGCCAGTGGCTTGACTAAGGTGTCACACACAGCTTGTGGTAAAGAAGTAACACATAAGAAACTGCAGCTAAGAACGTCTGTGCCTGATTACGAAGGGCTATGCTATTGTAATGTAATGCTATTGTAATAGGGAAAATAAATGTGAGAGGGTGGGAATTTGGGGAAGGGAAGGGAAATCCCACATCCTGTGGAACTGCATCATAAAATCATAAAATAAATAAATTCAATATTAAAAATGACTACTCCAGGGTCAAAAATGAAGGAAAAAACATGACTGATCTTTGCCCTATCTTCTAAGTCCAGCTTCAGGGCCATATTAACAGCACCTAACCCATGGCTGTATTAAAAGATGGTACTATAAATGAAAGTTTTTTCCTCATTTTGAATGCTGATAATCGTGGCTGCTATGTGCTATACAGGGTTATGATGTTCATTACCATATAGGAATGTCATCTTTATTTTTCTCCTCAAAAGAATTATCTATGAAAATGTGAGAGACATCATTGTTCCTTTAAATAGCTAACTATAATAGATGAGTTTTCTTTGTTGCTCACTGAAAACGGTCCCTCCCTAGTGACTGGGGCAGGTAGGGTACTGGGATCTACCAGATCATTAGTTCTTCCACATTAGTCTAGAGGAGTATAAACTCTGTAGACACCAAAGCAAAGACAAACACCTTAAAGAATGCCTGAGTTGTTTTCAGGGACATTCAGAGGAGCAGAGATGTAAATCTCAAACACCATCCTCTCTGATCATTAAAACCCCCCCAGAGGACAGGTCTTGACCACAAAGGCACTGGATGCTTTTCTGTGATAGTCCCTATTCCAGCGAGATTCTCTCAGGGAATGACTTTTGGTACCACAACAACCCAACTGTCATGCACGTGTGAGCAGCAGCAGCCCCCTCTCCATGGAATATGGCAAGACCACACCTGTGTGCCAACAAAGTGATGCCAACAGAAAGCACTCTATCGGATGCCTAGTCGTGATTAGTAAGTTCACTCTAAAAGTATAGAATTTGAAAAAAATTTGGAGGGATTTAGGAAAGGATTAAGATAATAAAATCTACTATTCTTTCTACATAATTAGGGATTGAAAAACAAGGAAGCCGGCAAATTATAGAAATATTCACCTTAGAATGCTTTTATAAAAATTCATTACATTTCTTAGTTTCTTATTGTAGGACTTAAAAGCAATGATACAAAGATGAGAAGTTGCAAATTTAAAGTACCATAATGATAAAATTGGAGTTGCTTTTCTCTCTAGTTTATCAGCTTTCATAATCAACATTATTTCATGCCTCATTCCTAGAACTGAGTATTTCATCTGCTACATTACATGTAGGGTAAATGTGCCTTCCTTGGCCACAGCCATGAAGAGCATATTTTTAACCTCAGTGGAAATGCAGTTTTCAAAAATACACATGAGCTGATTTGTAACACAGGCACATACATCTGAATTTCCAATATACTCAATATTAACAAGTGTAGCAAAAATAGTGGAACACAAACTAAAAGTTCAGAAATAAAGTCCTTGTGGTAATGCATGGGAAATTAAAGTTAGAACCAAAAGAAGGGAAAAGATAAATCAGAGTGTGTCTGCAAGTAAATATCCAAGTTACATTTAGCATAAATCTGAGAAGCAGCACTGGAGTTAATGCAATGTACGACCTATGTTTTGTCTTGCAGTTTTTGGGTCTCCTGGAAAGCAGTCTGTTTTATAAGAGCCTAGAACTTAAAAAAAAAAAAAAGAAAAGAATTGCTGTTAGATAGCCAGAAGGCAGAAAAGCTCATACGTGTACATACTGCCGCTTTTAGCCTTCCGAGTCACTGGCAGCTCTCCACTAGGGTATGACAGTTTCAGAATCAATATTAAAATAAATGAACCCACCATCAAAACTAATCACTAAGAAAACATACTCTTCAGTGACTAGGAAATATTCTACAAACCACCTACTTAAGATCAAAGACTCATACATCGCAATAATAGAGAATAACACACAAAATAATTCTATATAAGTATAAAATTATTAATGTAGAATGTTATGCACATCAATGAAAAACATCCACTGTGATTTTTATCACACAAGCTAAAAACACAAAACTCAAGGATTAAAAATTTCAATATAACATCACACAAAAATGTTTTCAGTTACTCTAATGTATAAAAAGGAAAGAATAATGTATCATAATGTACATTGATAATTACAAGTCGATATTCTACAACTATAAGATACGGCATACGTTCCAAGACACAGTGCTTACCAGGGGTGACAGACTCTGAGAGCTGCAGCCACTTCTACCTTGAAATGGATGTATGTAATTCTGGTAGAGCTGCATGCCATACTGCAGAGGAAACAGATAAAAACACATTCCCACCACTTTTACTGCACTGGTAATCTACAAAAATCAACATAGTCATAAATTACATATTAACAGTACAAGAAAGAATTATGAGCTTTCCATAAGGAAAATAAAATGACAATAATTTTTAAACATAGTTTGATGCCCTGAAATAACATATTGAAAAAGAAATTTATTTTTTTTACTTGGATCCACAAGTTAAGGTCTAGTTCACCACTATTAAAATCAAGCAACTGGTATTTCTACTCATTATGCATAGCAGCAAATAGTACCACAACCAACTGGAGTTACTCAGTGACAAGACAGTTCACACAAAAACAGTGTCACCCATTGTGGTACAAAAATAAGTATGAATTATAAATACATTATTAGAGAAACACTGAGTTTGCCACACTTTTCAAGGAGGCATTTCTAACTGAAGTTGGAAACTACTTTCTTACATTGGAGCCATTTCACACAAAAGAAAGCAACATATAGGTAACCCCCTCCTAACACACGCACACACATACACAGATCCTTCAACTACTGGCAATCCTCAAACACTGGCTCGCTCTTCAAATGCCTGTAATAGGGCTGAGCAAATCCAAAGCTTGGGAACCAGGAACTCATTCTCTGTTTCCCACAGAGGAGGGAAGAACTCAGCTACTTGAGCCATCCCTGCTTCCATCTCCCTTGGCATGCTTTAGCAAGAAGCTGGAACACAGAATGCAGGCCGGAACAAGAGCCCATGCACTCCAACCAAGAATGTAGGCCCATCTATTAAAATTCACCTTAGTGAGTTTTTAGATCCTAGAGGTAAGCATTTAGGCTACAGCTTTAAGACACCAGCAGTCCACATTGGGTTGGAGTCTGAAACTCCTGATCCACTTTTCTGCTAATGCAGAAACAAGGGCATGTGGTAGGGGTAGGGAGTAGTAATGGTTCAGATGATTGGATTTTTGCCAGACCCATGGGATAACATATGATTCCTGGCACCCAGTTTCAGTCTGGTCCAGTTACACACATTGAGAACATTTAGGGGAGTAAACCAGCGGAAGGAAACTCTATTTGTGCTTCCCCAACTCCCACTCTCTACCTCACCAGTAAATAAGTAAGCATAAAAACTTCAGGAAGTTCCATGTCCAGTTCCCTGTCTCCACCTCTGCTCAGAGCTTATACATGGTACAGGTGTATGTGTTACATTTTGGACCTTGCAGCTCAAGCCAGCAACTGGAACCTATGTATTACTAAGGGTATATGTATAGAAGGCAAGAATGAGACCCTTCGGGAAGTAGAATACACCACCATCAACCCCATGTCAGACCGTGTTAACTCTTTTCTATGGCACCTGCAGAATTCCTGATGCTACAAGCAGCAGGGATTTGAGTAGCAGACATGCCTTTTCCCCCAGCATCAGTTCTGAGAGCCTCTGGTGCTATCAGACCCCACTCCAAACCCATCTCTCTGGACCAGATTCTGCCCTAGGGCTTAGGCCTGCCTGATACCTTCTCCAGAGTAGGCTGCCTTCAGTCTGCCTGGGCCATGGGGAGGCTCTCCCTTGACCAGCCCTTATTTCCCAAATCCTCTACTGAAACCAGTTGTCAGTCTATGTTCCACACACTTTTTTGCCCAATTACTGAGTGCCTAATTCCTTGGTACTACCTACTCAACCTTGAATGTTCATATTAAACGTAAGTTTTCTTGCTCACTGTCAAAATTAAGTTAGGTCTGATGTATACAAAGGCAGATACCTAGGAATCAAATCTCAACCAAAGGATGAATTTTCTTTAAACATTCAAACAGAACTATTTTATCTACTAAGAACTATTTCCTTAAAATCAGTTCCAGCAAAGTGGATATATTTGGTAATTAAGCAGGAAAAAAAATCAGAGGGGTTCTCAGGGTGTCACTGTTTTTAAGATTTTGCTTTTAACACGAATACAAACTCACATTCAATAAAAATTCTCTGTGCTGACTTTTTTATTCAATTATTTCCCAACTTCTAAAAATTATTTTTTAATTTAAGGTTTGATTGACATTAATGGGACTAAATGAAATTTGCCTAAATCAACTCTAAACATACAGTAAGTTTATAAAGAAGACAGAGTAGTTTAATTCCTAGACAAGCCCATTTTAGAGAATTTATAATTAACTCAAGCCAACACTTTCACAAAAATATTCTGTTTAGCTACCTTTTATTTATCTGCACTGAAACACGTTCTATCTACTATTAAGACTGTTTTCTTCAAAGAGGTGTTGCCCCCAGTACCTGTGGGTTGGAAAGCTGCCTCTGTATTGCTGGAGGTGGTTAGCAGGTATTTAACCCTGGCAGACAAACATAGCATGGGTCACCTTCACATTTCCCTAGCTTTAGGAGGGGCAAATAAAGCACCATAAATGCTAGAAAGAAGTTGGCAGGCTTCAAAAGGAAGGGGAGGAAGATAACGTAGGACTAGGACACTACACATGAGTAAATCTCCCAATTTATGTCTCAGGCTTTTCATAATTCTATCTGTAACTGGATCTCCAGAGGGAAAAAAAGATGCTTCCAATAGCCTACCGGAGAAATCTCCTTATGCATGTGAAAAAGAAAAGGAATAAAGCATTAAGCCATAAAATAGCAAGTTTAGTGTAATGAAATTGAGGATATTTCTGGTCTGGTCAATATAATATAGACTACCTCCCTGCTCCTCTCCGCTAAAAACAATGACAATGGATGGAAATAACACAGCAGATGAACAAAAAAGGTGTTAAGGACACTTCTTACACAAGGGGAATCCAGCTGCATGAGCGTAGTGGCCAATGAGTGCCCACTTTCTCCTTTTATAGAGCATGACTGAGTTGGGCCTGCCCAGCCCACAGCAAGCCCTGGTCAACTGTGACCCGAGTATGCTAAAGCATAAAGAAGAGAGCATAACTTCCCTGTTTGGTTTCTCACAGGCTCCAGGGGAAAGGTTCTCATGGCCACCCACCTCCCTGTCTCATCTGAAAAGCTGTGCTAACACTGAAATGCACAGGGGACATGGATGCAGTAGGCAGAATAGCACTTTCCAAAAGTCATCCACACCTTCATCCCCAAAACCTACACATATAAAGGGGCTACAGGGCAAAGGGGAATGAAAACTTCCAGGTGAGATGGAGTTGATTATGCTCGATTGTTTAGTCAGGCACAATTTAATCACAAGGGCCTTTCTTCCAACATCAGTGTTGCTATAAGTTTAGAGACTGAAATCACTGTACATTGCTGGTAGGAGTGTAAATGGTTCAGCCACTGTGGATAATACATGTCAGTTCCTCAAAGAGCAAAACATAGACTTGCTGAATATCCAGTAATTCCCTTTTTATAAATTTACACATCACACCTCACCTCCCCGAAAACTGATACTCCAACCAGAGTATGTTCACACTATGTTCATACTAGCAGTTTCACAAAAGCCAAATGGTAAAACAACCAAAATGTTGATCAAGAATAAATGCATAAGCAGACTGTTTATTCAAATGGATATAAAAATGTATAAATAGAATATTATATGGTCACTGTAAGGAACAAAAGCTGATACAAGCTACACTGCAGGTGAACCATAAAACACTATGCTCAGTAAAGGTCAGATCCTACAGGCCACAAGCTATATGGTTCCATTTATACGTGGGCATTAAGAACAGGCCAATCCATGGAGAAAGAATGCAGCCTGGTGCTGGCCAGGGAACTGGGCAAAGGGTTCAAAGTTTTCTCTGGAGCTAATGATAATGTTTTGGAATGAGATGAAGGTGGTAGCTAGAAAACATCTTAAATGCCTAAGTGCCATGATTCTACATTATTATGAGAATTTCATGCCAATTAAAAAAAATACAAAATAAGTCTTTCCTCTAATCTTTGAAAGATACTTAAAAAGTCTGCTCTTCTTATCCTTCTTTAGCATGCTCTCTGTCTTTCACTCCGATGGCAGTACATGTTAACAAGTTATAGGAGAGGAGAAAAAACACAATGATAGAATGAAAAAAGTGAACCTTGAAAAATGAACAGGCACAGTCAATTAAAAAGTCTACTACATTCCTTTCTTCAGGCTAAAAGATACAGCAAAATCCAAAGATTTAACAAGACTCTACTGGTCCTGGCTGTTATCTCTAAACACATCAGAAAGTTAGTTTTAAGACATACAACATTGATAATCAGAATCTTTCTATGGCAATAAGTGAATCATGTATATAACATATTCATGCTATGTACACACTGGCAATTTTACATCAGTGCTCAGGCTTGAATCTTAAAGAGCACCTTGGGAAATGCGGACAAACTGTTTTGTTTATTTATTTATTTATTTATTTTGAGGAATGTCCGCTTTATTATGCACAGGTTACAGATTTTAAAGGGTAAGGAAGGGGAGGGCAGGAGGGAGCCTTCTGGCAGACCCCACACCCACCAAAGACGCTGCAATTGGCTGTATGACATGTCTATTTCCCTAGATCTTCTGGTCATGTCAGAGGTCATGTTCCAGGTGTACCACCCTTGACCTTGTAGCCATGTTGGAGGTCACACTCCACCATTCCACCCATAAACCTGAAGGCTGTGCCTCAGACCAAGGGGAGGCTAGGCTTAAGCTACACCCACTAGGCAGCAGGGCAGGAGCCTGGGGCGATCACCCACATCTCCCCCCTCTGCTTTTGGAACAAATTCTACCACAAAGACTTCCGCCATAAGGGCAGTCATAAGTCCTGTGATTCTAGGATGTTGGTGGAGACATTTGAGGGCAATATTTAGCATATACCATCACACCGCAGGCAGAATGCCTATCACAGCAATGTTGAATGTCCTTGATATTAAGTCCAATACACTGTGGAAATTAAAAGGTAACTTCACCAGGGACCAGAGACCCTAACTGCCTATTACCCATCTGGCTCCTCATATCCCCCCAGGAGAATGGACCCTAGCTGCTGCCAGGAACAAAGGATGACGACTCTGGCTTCTTCATGCGGACAAGCTATTTTAAGCCAAAGTTTTCATGGTTATGTTTCATGTATTGTGCTGACTTCAGCAGCAGTGATGCTGACAATAAAATGAATAAACACTCTTTGGATTTCAATTTTCAATATAATTTTCCTATTTGCAACTACCAGAGAATTCTTTTAAAATGGAAATAGTTAAATTTTAGCAAATTTAAAATTGTATTAAATTTACTGGAATACATGTGTTTCCTTTCCATTCTGGAAGAAATTAATTTTGTGTTTTTATTCATTTCAAAATGCTCACCCTCAAATTACACTTCTGGAAGTTGCAGTGTCTGCTGAGCACAAAATTAGCTGTTTTGAAAATATATTCACAGTGTCCTGTGAACATATGCAGAAATTTACATCATGCTTACTAATTTGGAAAGAAAAATTATGAAACACTTAAATAGAAGATAAAACAATTGTATTACACATAGTCAGGTAGGTACATATTAAATATACTTGATTGCTGGCAATGTTTGAAAAAATGCAACTGTTGTGGATAACAGTCATTTCCTTCAGTTATAACTAGGCATTACATGTAATAATCTTACAAAAATGAAAATCAGAAACTTTCTAGCAATGGAATATCTATTCCAAATACAAAAGATAAATTAGATAATGCCACTCTACAAATGTTTACCCTTTAGATTGAGAAACACACACACACACATACTTGGTAGCACTTTCGTTCTTTGTTACACCACCACACAGATTCATAGTAAGTACTCTCATTTGAAAACACAGATATTTTACAACTTTCATGGTGCCCATAGCATTTAATAGAAATTGACACCTGGAACAGGATTACCTTAAGCAATCTAATCGCAGTCACCCAGCACGTCCTACTCTGCTCTCCTTCTGCACAGAGCATTTTCAGGTCTCGGGGCCCTCCTGCTTTGTTAGGCTAGAAGGCCACAGCACATGGTTTATCGTTAATGCATATCTTGAAGGTAATACCTGTTGAAATAAAAGCCACTAAAATTCTATATAGAAGAAAAAGCTACCTCTTTTCAAAAAGAAATGAAAAGAAACCCACTCTTACCTAAAAAGCTGAGACTTGCTTTATTCATCTATCAAAGTATTAAGCCTGTACCTTAAAGCAGAATCCGTAGTTAGTTGGTGCTCCGTGTTTTTTTTTGCCTGCCAGTGACACATATATATCACTATTGCCAAATTCGCTGAAAAATTGCAAATGTCGGGGTTCCTTCAAAAAGAAAAAAAGAGAATCACATATGAGGGTTGAATTAGATAAATTTTTTTTAAAGATTTTATTTATTTTTATTGGAAAGGCAGATATACAGAGAGGAGGAGAGACAGAGAGGAAGATCTTCTGTTCAATGATTCACTCCCCAAGTGACCACAACAGCCGGTGCTGTGCCAATCAGGAGCCAAGAGCCTCCTCCAGGTTTCCCACGTGGGTTCAGGGTTTCAAGGCTTTGTGCCGTCCTCAACTGCTTTCCCAGGCCACAAGCAGGGAGCTGGATGGGAAGTAGAGCTGCTGGGATTAGAACCGGCACCCTTATGGAATCCCAGCACATTCAAGGTGAGGACTTTAGCCACTAGGCTATTGCGCAAGGCCCAATAAGTATTTTTGCATTCTCTTTTTATGATTCTACTACATTGTATATTTTATACCTCAGACAAAAATTATTTTTAAAAATATTTTAAGCACAATGTCACAAAAAAGGAAAAGAAATTATAACACAACTGTCCTGACCCAATCAAGAATTAGACAACATTTTATTATTTAGTATTGAAAAACTGGAAGTCTTTGATATAACATATTTTTTCATTCTTATTTTAAACTTCCTGTTCTCTTTGCCATTTCAAAGAATCTGAGAGGGAAAAATACAGTAAGAATTGTTTTTAAAAACTATTTTCCTTATCTAGTTTTCAAATGATAGTTCCACAGAGGGATGAAAGTTTGTTTCTACCGCCACAGAAGTTAAAGAAGTTGTGGCAATAATACCTTTTCCTTTGGATACAACCTTTTGAACATCTGAACTACATAACATGCACAGGAAGCACTGAGTTCAGCTACACGACTTTCTGGCCTTACAAAAAGAAGGGGGCCTACACAGATACTTTCAGATATATTATCTGGAAGCGCAATGTGCCTGATTTTCAAGGCAAAGTGGAGTCATCAATGGTTATTTGTTTGGGAAATTCAGGAGCTTTAGAATTGGTCCTGGGAAATCACTGGGTCATACTACTCTTTGACAGGTTAATAACTTGGAGAAGCTCTTAAGTCTGAGGTTGGATATGTAATCAAAACTGGCCAAAATGTATTTGTTCTCCAAAACCTTGTTCCAAGGAGTGTGGTCTCAAGCCAGCAGCACCAGCAACAAGACCAGGGAGCCTATGAGAAATGCAAAAATCTCAGGGCCCACCAGAGAACTACTGAATCAATATCTGCATTTTTAACAAGAGCCCAGGTGATATGCATGCACTAAAAGTTGAGAAGAGGTACTCAAAAAAAGAAAACAATCACAGGTCGTTCAGCATTATAAGCAAACTATTCAAATCCAAAGAAGTGCACTATCTCTGATAACTTTAGAGTAATATTTCTGTGTGTGTCACTCGGTCTAAGCATTTTAACGAAATGAATCACTGAGGTTCCTTATTTCACTGAAAATAAGGCAGATGGGATAAAGCATAAAGCATCCAGCTTAGGACCCTTGGAACAAAAGGGGAGGAAGCAGAAATATATTCAATATATTCTTACTGATATGGTCTTTTTAACACTTGACTCCTTGACAGAAACTAATGCTAGCAAGAAGTTTGACTTCTATGAAGCTGAAATAAAACCACTCTAAGAGAGGGTTCCATAGTGCAATGCTTAACACTCTGGACTCTGAAATAAAACCACTCCTCTCCACTGATAGAATGTTGAATGAATATTTAAAACCTATATGTGGGGTTTTTTTTGCTTTTGTTTTTGCAAAATAGCCTTTTTCCAGAACCCTTTGAAAATCCTTCATACTACAGAAGTCATTTGAAAGGCAGCTTGAGAAACACTGGAAGGTAAAGAAACATGATCAGTCTCGTCTCTTGGTGTGTTTCTATTCTGCAATGACATACCTGAATTGTTTACAGCAGGGCAAGACTATAACTGTGACTTGGCATTGCTTTAGCAAAGTCTAACCATGCGTTTGTTTCTGGAGTTGGGAGGAAGAGAGTGGTGGTGGAGAGGATGGTACTAGGAGGCTCCTCTGTAAATGTAAGTCAGAGCCACATCCATAAGAACTGCAGCTCCCATACAGCCCAGATATTTTTGGAAAACAGACATCAAGACCTTATAGAAAAAAGAATGAAAGTGGCTTTCTTGCCAACTATTAAAGCCATAGAAGACATCAGACAACCTGCTTAATGTATATTAAGGTCATAAACATTGAGGGAACCTAATAGCCTTAATGTTTTTCTTTGAGAAGGGGGAATTAAAATCATTTCCACATGTAGAATGTGGAGCATATCACTGGGGAAGGCATACTTCTCTTACGATGCTGCAGAGATCTACATTACAAGAACAGAAATTTGATGCTCATTGTTCTACCAAGGGAGAGTGCATTGCAGGGACAAGAATGTGGATCCAGGAGAGGAATGAGGAGGCATTTTTGTAAAAAGAAAGAGTAGCAGGGAAAGGAAGAAAAGAATTAAACACAACTAGGATGGACAGTGGATTTTAATGACAAAAATCCTAAAGAAAAAAGTTCAGGAGTTTAAAAGATTTCATTACATCTTACAGTGAAGACACTCTGGGATGAGGATGAGATAAGCATGATTTAGGGATATATAAATTAGTTTGATATTAAAAATTTTTTAAAGTTCCAGCACATTTTATTTTTCAAACACTATAAATGGTAGTTTATACACTAAGAACACTTGGGAAAGAATAATGTCATTAAAATAATTAAGTTTAAAACCTTAATAGCAAAGATGGATAACCACTCACACAAACATTTATAATAGAAAATTGTGGGAACTAGCCTGAATGCTTAAGAAATAGTATGATGGAACACTAGTAGCCAATATACAATTTGCCTATTACTAAAGGATTATACTAAAAAGATTTCTTCCAGGCAATTGTCACAAAAATAGCTGATCCAGGTTCCATGAAACATCATACCTCAAGGAAATACAGACACAGATACACCATATGCACATCTGTGCAAAAAACCCAGCAAAAAAAAGTAAAACTACATATAACAGAAAGAAGTGTTATTAACTGATCATCAGAAACTTAGACATGGTCAAGATCTGTCATCTGATCTAAGGAAAAGAAGAAAAGACACAAACCATATCATAGCCAAAATCTCTGACTAGGATAAGGTGTAGGAAGAATGAACATTAGATGTGGTACTGAAACAAGAGCATACAGATCCCATCAGAGACTTCCCTAAGCAACAGATGGCCCCCCACCAGCGTCATCTCTGCCTCACCCCAGCACAATGGCTACAGCATGGGTTTTCCTACTTGTCCATTTCTACCCAACAATAGAAAAAAACAAAATGACCCAAACTTTAATTCTATGCTTAGGATCATCATTACCCTATTCAATGCCATCTGTGCTCCCACTCAAAAAGACATTACAAAGTGCTACATTTCCACTTCAAGCCAATGAGGATTAAAAATAGATACTATTGACATTCAAGAACGACACTTGCATTTCCCCACATCTGTACATATGCACTTGTCAAAGCCTAATTATTTTATATACTCTGCCCTATTACCCACATGTTCTTTTGATGAGCAAGATGGCCATAAGACAAGTGTTAAATAAAGTGAATACTTAGTTTAAAACGATTACAGAGAACATATGGAATCCCCTAAAAACTACCCAGTCTTCATATCAACCAATTAATAGGGTAGCATACAGCTTACTTTAAATTCACAGCTAATATGTCATTTAAAACACATCATAAATTTTTCGGTTTACCTTTGATGTCCCTTTAGTAGAAAAATATAAACCAGATCTTCTTAACAGGAAGTAAACCTTTTTCCAGGACTTCTTTCCCTGTTCTTTTGCATGTAAGAAGCCATGGATTTCAGGATATGTGCTTGAACTCAGAAACATCTAGAAAAAAATCCAACCCTTATCATATCAGTGAGACAGTGATACCATAGCTTTAAACTAATCATGTTACAATTTCAAGTATAAATGTGTAAGATCAAATAGCATCCACAATATTACAGAAATCATAATGTATATACAATCAGAAGTATAGCTTTAGGGGGCAAATGCAGCGGCATATCAGGTTAACTTTCCATCTGTGGTGCCAGCATCCTACATGAGCATCTGTTTTAGTCCTGGCTATTCAACTTCTCATCCAGCTCCCTGCTTATGGGGTGGAAAGGGAGTGAAGACCTTGCTTCCACATGGGAGACTTGGAAGTTCCTGGCTATTGGCTTTGGATGTGTCCAGCTCTGGCACAGGTGGCCACTTGTAAAATGAATCAGTAGATGGAAGCTCTCTATTTCTGGCTTTCCTTCTCTCTCTCTGTAATTCTAAACTTCAAGTAAAGGAAATAAATCTTTAAAAAAAATACGTCTTTCAAAAACTCAAAGCAGGTTGCAAAAGAAAACATGTACATAAAATGTACATTCCTAGCAATCAATACTGAAGCAACCATCAAAAGTATAATCTATTCTAATATCCATACAAAATTTGGTAACATCTAAGTGTTACAATGTACTGGTGCTTTTCAATCTTTTTTGTGGCTTCCTCTCTGAATATAGGCTTACTTTACAATCTCACTATGGTAAAAGAAAGACTGCAATCCAAACTTGGATTGTTAAACAGGAAATTAAGGCAAGTTCACCTCCTTGATGAGAGTTAATACTCTTGTTCATCTTCTATGGTTTCCCTGTGATATTGAGCAGAGCAGCTTTTGTTTACTAAAGAGAACTAAAACAGTACATCCAGTCTACCTGCTCTTGCACAAAGTAATCTTGATCCTGAATCATGGCATGCTTGAGTTTGGGCAAGCCTGGCACTGCTTTGACCAACACATACGCTAGAAGTGAAGCTTTGTGAGTTCTGGATGTAGCACTTCTTCATCCTAACGGCTTCCAAGGATGATTCTTGGAAGTTTGCTCTCACATAAAAGAAATGTGGCTACCCTGAGTCCACCTTGGGTGAGCAGCAACTGGAGAAGGTACTCTGTAATGAGACACCATATGAGAAAAAGAGGGGCTCAGGACCACTGAGGCACACTTAGAGAAAAAGCTATCTCAGAACAGTGCCCAGCCACTGACGCAACAGGAGTCAGAGACGACTCACCCAGCTAATAATTTTCTAAAATTCCTGCCCCACAGAATTAGTCACAGCATGTAAATGGGCACCTAAAGCCCATAAGGTTTGAAATCCTTTTTCCTATAGGAATAATTGAGACAGTGAGCTTGTGATGGTCAAAAACACAAGAATGAAAAGGCTAGGACGCAGTCTAGAGTGGGTGTGCTTGGTGCCTGGAATCAGGCAATGGGGATGCATTAGTGTCTCACCGAAAGAAACAGGAAAGCATACGAATAAACAAATGCAAAATGGAAAAACCAAATGAGAAAATTATTAACTAAAACAACGCAACGTACTTTAAAAGGCTACTCCAGGAAATGCTGATAGTAGATATTTACATTTTTTAAAGTAAATTATTACATTTTTTAAATTTAATGAGCCATGGATATTAATTAATTGACATGCAAAACAGGCAAGTAGGTTTTCTAGTTTGAGTGCTTTCCAAGTTATTAAACCAAACCAATTAAATTTTAAAAAGAGAGTCACAGAGGTCACACGAGAAAAAGAAGAAACCTTTTAAAAAGTGGAAACATCGCCTCAGTGGGGAGAAGAGGCTAAGGGCACACGCAGGGCTGGCTGCTTCCAAAGCCTACCATTTCTCTTGTTTTTATAATTTAACATTAAAGCAATATAACCATGTTATAGGAAGATCTGGGAAAGGAGGCAGAAAAGAAAAAAGAATATTCCAAACCACTCCAGTGTATTAATAAAGTGAGAGGCATCCTGACTAAATCTGGGGTCTGGGGATACAGTTGCTGCTGTCATTCACCCCAGATTCTGAAAACTCTGCTCTGGGACTAATCACTTTTCTAAAAATAGTCTGAATAGTGACAATTAAATACAGTCTATTCAAAAGCTCACGGAAAGCAAATCTGCAAAAGACAAACCCATTTAACATAGTCATAGATATGTAAGAAATATTGAAATTTGCTTGTATTAAAGATTAGAGATTACTGAGCAGGACAAGGGGTGGGGGATTGCTCAAGTAGCAGCATTCTAAAGACACTGTTGAATATCAACCTGTGAAGAAAAAAATTCAGAGCTTATGATATAAAATCTGTGCATCAGAATAAAAAAAAATCCCGACATGTTATAATGACTGTGTGTTATAAAATGACTATCTCAAGCCACTCACTAACCACTTGGAAGAAATGAGCTCAACAGACATAAAGCTAGGGATTTTTTTAGCAGAAAAACTAATCTCAATTCAGCTCCTAGTTTTATACAATTATATGCACGAATTTTAGAGCATTAAACAGGTAATAGTGTAGAAATATACTCAATCAATTTTTCCCTATAATGCCTAATATTTTCAACATTAAGAACTGCAGATGTTAATTATGAAAGACAATAGTAAATACATTTTTAAAGGTTTATTTTATTTTTATTGGAAATCCAGATATACAGAGAGGAGGAGACAAAGAGGAAGATCTTTTGTCTGCTGATTCAATCTCCAAGCAGCCGCAATGGCCCAGAGCTATGCTGATCCAAAGCCAGGAGCCTGGAGCCTCTTCAGGGTCTCCCAGGTGGCACAGGTTCCCCCAGGTGCTATAGGTTCCCCCAGGTGGTACAGGTTCCCAAGGCTTTGGGCCACAAGCAAAGAGATGGATTGAAGTAGGGCCACTGGGATTAGAACCGGTATACATATGGGATCCCAGTGCATGCAAGACAAGGAATTTGGCCAACAGGCTACTGCACCTATTTGCAGTTTACAGGAGAGTTAAAAAAAATTGTTAAGAATACTAACATCTTTATACACAGTACAGGATAAAACACTGCAATATGCTTTTCATGAAGCATTCTATGTTTAAAATCTCTCGACAACTGACCAGAATTAGGAAAAGGAATATTGATCCGGCTTTACGAATCTAGAGCAATTTTTACCCAGGTAATTTTCCTATATTAAAATGTAGTCATTCAAGGTATTAAATTTCAAAGTCTGGGCAGGCATCCATATGTTCCTCATACATGCCTTATATTATGTTATTTCTTACGTATTTAACATTACCTGCAAAATCTGTGTGGGGGAAATTTCACCATTGGTTTCAGTTGCAAAAGACACCATATGTTCTGGAAAAAAATACTGACAAAAAGATACAGGTTAAATTATCCCTAAACTCACTTCAGCAAAGAGTCAGTATGATCAATCACCTTTAAGCTGCTCTAAAATTCATTCAAAGTGCTTTTGAAAAGCCTATCCCACGACTCTAACCTCTGGCATCTTCATGATGATGCCTGGAATTGAGCCCAAATGTTATCAAGTATACCCCCAGATGATGCTGATGCAGGGAGTTACAAACCACTGCAGTAGTATGGACAATGTGCTGAGACCCACCTCACTCACATCCTGACACCATTAGACCATTTCCTAAATCAGGCTAACCTCAGGCTCATTAAACAGCAGAAGGTATGCAATGATCACAGCCCACCAACGCAGGAATGAATAATCAATACTGGCCTGGAGAGCTTCAAGTCCCAATTATAAAGCTCATCCAAACCAATTGTTTAAAATCAGTAAGTCTTGGTCCTCATTCCAGAGGTTTTTTTCATTCAGTAGTTCTGGGTAGATAGATCCTGGATTTTGTGTTTTTAACAGGCACTGGGACAGCCGTTGGAAGTTTTATGACCAGATAAGTTTGGGGAAAATCTTTTCTAACATACTTCCTTGAGGACACAGATTCTCAATAACTTTCAATGAACTTTGCTATGAATAAGTTTTGGTCTAAAACTTCTGTGTTTTGTTCATTAGAGCATGGCTGCTAGCATTCCTATCTTCTTTCCACCAAGCTGCCTAGGTTGTGACAACACAAACATCCCCAACCCTCAGTGAAAAAACATTGTTTGGTGTCTATAAAACAAATTTCTGACATTGTTTGATTAAAAAATAAAACCAAAAGTTTGCTATGAAGATATTTCTTAAATGTAATCTTTAAGCTCTTGTTTTTAATAGACTTACAAGAAGATGCTTTCCCTTTAAATCATAACTCTATTTAATTTTTATAAGAACTCCCATTTTCTTTGTCAAAGATTATCCCATTATGTTTCTATTTATAGGTTAAAATAAAAGAGAGCCTAAGAGGTCTGTCAGGGTTTGAAAATATTCTATTATGGTACATATTATATATTTTTTCATAAAGCATCATTTCAATCCAATTATTCAAAACTAAGTGTAAAAATATACTACAGTTGCAGAGACAAAAACAATTTAAAATAATGAGCCCAAAGGCAATTCTGACTCCTCAAGATTCCTAGTCTTCATTAGAATGTGACATATGTTTATTTTCTTTTAAAGAGAACTATAATGAAAGCAGTATTTACTTGATAAAGCACTGGTCTTTATCTTATTTCCACTTAGCTTGGGGATTATTGCTCTGAAAACAAAATAATTTGAAAGAGCAAGATCTATGTCAATCTCGAATTCCAGGCTAAATTAAATAGTCCAATCATCCAACCCTTACTTTATAAGGGTTTTCATCTAAATTTCCTAAATTCTATCAAAAGTGTTAAGCTATAATATTTTAGAATCCTTCTGAAAATCTGTAATAATCAGTTTCTCAAACATGCATTTTTTTCTAAAAACACAAGAGAAAAAAGCAATGGTTCCCCAAAACCAGTTTGTATGTATGTTTGTTTGTTTTTTGCATTCATTCTAAAATGAATCAAATTTGTGTGAATTCAGACTTAATCAGTTTGACTAAGAAACAGTTCCTGAGTTTATGCTTTATTGTCTGGTTATTGCTAGAACAGGGAGAAATGTCACCATAATTTTAAAGAAACCAGAATCATTACCCACAATTTACCAAATAGGATGATTTCATGTATTGTGACTTCTGTTTACATAAAATTTCACCAATTCATGTATTTTTTCCATAACGTTTCATGAAAATTTAACTTACCATTGGGTTTTTAAAGAATTCATATTTGGCATAATTTTTTCTAAAGAACAACTTATTGTCTTCGTCCATTCCCCAGTTAGATAGCACTTCGGTCACTAGTTCATGGTCTTCTATTATTCTTTCTGAAAACCATAGTGAGAATTTTGACAGATATAAAATCATACACAAAAGACTTCAGAAAGTTCATGGCAAAATGGAAATAAAGACAATGTTCGTTTTTTTTTAAGACAATGCTAACTTTTCTTAAACTTTTAAAATTTCATTCATTCATATATCACATCTACATATATTCCCATACAAAATACAAAATATGTTTTGTCTTTAGTCAACATGAAAACTCAATTAAATCCTGAAATAGCCAATGCTGAATCAGTAATGCTGAGCTTATTACCAAGTAGATTCTTACCTGAAAGTACAAATACATTAAAATGTCACAATGAACTTTTTGCCAATTCTTGATCTCATTTGGTTACTCTCTAAATTATCATTTAAGTTTGACAACAAGCCTGCAGTAAATATATGGGAAGTAGTTTTTTCCTTAACTCATCATGGTGTCAAAATTAAAATATTCGTTTCAAGGTTGAATGATTCACCTCATTAAGAGATGGAGAATATTGACAGGTTCAATCTGCATTTTAAATGTATACCTTGGATCCTTTAAAAAGGATGAACGCTTTACAAGGAAAACTTTAGCAAAGGCAGAAACAGTTTGGGAAGGAACACAATTCCTCTTACATTTCATATTTCTAAAATTAATATTAAGGAAAATAGGTAGGATGAAGGGCACTTAAATGAAGTAAGCAAGGGTAGCTCTAAAGCAGTAAAAATAACATGAAAAATTTCAATTTAAATAAGAAATTGTGATAATGTTCATAGCAGTACTATTAATAATAAATCTAAACTGGAAATTACCTTAGTACTTCTAGACACAGAAATGAATAAATGACATAAAAGCACACATTGGAATATACACTACCATGACCTATAACAGTATGCATGAATTTCACAAGTGCAATGTTAAAGGAAAAGTCAGACACAAATAGTACATATTGTGTGAATCCTCTTACCTAACATTCAAAACAGAGAAACTGCACCTTCATAGAAACATTGGGTAAGTAGCAAGATGAAAGGGATTTCTAGAGTAATGGTAACACTGCAGTTTTTAAACTGGGTGTTGGATATTTAGCATAGGCAATATTTGAGAATTCACTAAGTTGTCCACATATGTTTTGCTCAAGTTTTGCTGTATAAAATGTCATATTTCAGTAACACATAAAAAAAATTGTAAAATTATCAATGCACAAGAAGAAATGGGAAATAACCAAAAAAGGAATATGGAAATTTTCTGCATTTTTAGTGTGTCTAGGACCTCTCAAAAAAGTATCTGTGTCTCAGAAATTCAACACTTGCTAATGATCTGTGACCTTCAACCCCCAAACCCTTGAAAGTAATGCCACACTTTAAAAGAAGCTTATTCATCTGGAAGGAAGTTCTTGTAAGAGTGCTCAATGAATATGGATGAGTGTGAGTTCAGAGTGCACCAACACTTGGGTTCTGTTCCTAAGTCTGATCACTCCTTTTCTGTCTCATTGACTGGCTCCCCTCACTCCTCTCTTAAGACTCAGTCCTTGGCTCAACTGCTTCCATCCCCTTTGTCTTAACCACTTCAACCTCTTCAGTCGCCACATCTGTTGAAATGCTGGTGTAAATCATTTAGCTAACATTTCTTTCACTCCTGGATCATTGCTAAGAGATTCTCTGGTTGCTCAGTTTGTCTAAAATCAATGTTAGAATGGAAATTCTTCAAAATAGTAAAACAGAGAATTCCCATGACACAGTCAGTCTCATTTCTCAGTATATACTCCAAAGAAGTGACAGCCAAGATTGGGTGAAATACCTGCAAACCTATGCTCACAGCAGTATTATTCACAGCAGGAAAACCTGGAAGCAACACAACCATCAATATTGAATGAATAAACAAAATACATTCACACAATGGAGAATGCAGGCTTAAAATGGAAATTCTTTCATGTGCTTCAATACGGATAAATCTTAAAGTTGACGTGTAAGTAAATACGGCAGATACAAATGGCAAATACTGAATGACTCCATTTAGTTGAGGTAATTACAATCATTTAATGAATAGAGGCAATGAAGGAGAAAACAGTAGTTGAGGATAAAGAGAAACAGGAGTTATTGTTTAAGGGGCACAGAATGTCAGTTTGGAAGACAAAGTTCTAGCAACAACCGGTGACTGTGATATAGCGATGTAAACAATGTCACTGAATAGCACCCTTAAAAATAGATGAAATGGTAGGTTTTATGTTATGTACATTTACCAAAATGAATAAATAAATAAATAAAAGAACTTTAAACATAACAAGGCCATTTCATTTTTTTCTCAAACTGTTTTTTCCATTAAATTTTCTGAACTCTATGTCTCTTAATGTTATTTTCAGCACGCCCTTTTAAACAACATAGAGTTAAGACTACTGCATTTTCTCCATTTCTGATTCCTGTCACCTCAAGGTATCAGACATTCTCCTTTCCAAGGTCTCTCAACCAGCGCACAACCCCATTCCCTAATTTCCTGTTTCAGTTGACAATTTCACTTTTTCTTCTATAGCCTCTAATGAGTTTGACTCATACCCTCAAATATAAGAATACCAAAAGATCAAAACTCTTGAAGTTTACAATCCCTCAAGTCCAAAATCCTGAAAATTTATTCCAGCATAAATAATTGTTAAAGTCTTTAAAAGATCTTGTTCACATCTCTAAAGAAAGATTAATTTGAGAAACATAAAAATATGACAGAACACTTCATAGCCACTTTATCCAACAAAACCTACAAAAATATATATTTTAGCAGGTATAAAACTCAGGTACAATAATTACAGGTGAGCCATATTCATTAAGAAATTGAGCAAAAAGTGAATTGTACAAATGTGTTATTATTAGTTATGTGCCTCCAGCTTTCTAAACCAGATGATGGAACATCAAAGCCTTGTGAAAGTACTGATGAAAAGTGAGGATACATAAGCATCATACCTCATGTGCATGTATGTACACATGAACTTAATGTATGCAACTGTCCAAAACCCAAATCCTTAAATATCATTTCCTTAATAAACAAAGTTTCACTTTTCAATGCACATACAGAATACTCACCCATGAAATCAATATTGTGAAAGTGATCAGGCATTTTCACAGTTAAATTTATAAAAGGCGCATGAAACCAATTAAAACTTTCTAAAGACCAAAAAAAAATGTATCCCTCTAGTATTAATCAGAATACAGAGATGAATGCACAGTACAGGGAAATGCAAAGAACAATGCTACCAGCCACCCAGGAAACACTCAACAGATACATTCAAAATGACTGTTACAAGGTTTCTGGGAGTTTTGTTCCAGCTAACATGATGCAGCTACTTGCAAATAACTAAAAACTCACCAATTCCTCCCAGAAATGATCTTTAAATCTCTGTTCTGCAACCTGCTTTAATAAGAATGTGGCTTTCAGGATTTCAACATTCAATATTGTAGCCTCTGAGGATTGTGACTTTTATGAGTTTTAACTTTTACAGATATTTAATTGCTTGACCGCACAATATTCAGGATTAGCTAGCTTTTGTCCCTGTGGTGGACTGTACCTAAGGGGATTAATAATGGAAGTGTAGCAGAAATTAATATGCTCATAGGTAGAAACAGAGAGAAGTATGGCCCCAATGCATGCATCACAAGGATGGAATTAGTGAGTGAAGTGGCTGCTAATTTCCTACTTTGTTGGAAGACACCTCAGTGGGAGCAAGATGGACTTGTGAAATTCTCCAAAGACACCTATTGTAAGACTGGAGGGAAGGAAAACTGGGGAGGGGAGGGGAATTGGGGAGGAGAAAGGGAGACCCCAGTGCCTACGAAACTGTGTCATAAAGCAATAAAAATAATAAAAAAAAAAAAGAAAGAAAAAGGCTCTAAGGTTTGGAACTCATTAAGATCATTTAGTAAGTTATTTAAATTAACTGGGGGATGTGGGGTTGAGATAACATAGTTTAGAGGCTTCATAGCAAAAACATTAAGAGTGGCAGGAGTTTCCAGAAAATTAAAAAAAAAAAGTTTGGCAAGAGTTAAATAAAAACCTCTCTTTTGACTTACATTTCCCAACAGGATGTTGAGGGTCTGACTGTAGGTCTAAATTCTCACCTAGGAATAGTATGCCTATATGAAACTCACAGATAGAAACTGAAATGATTAATTACCTCAACTAAGAACAATCCAAGGCACAAATAATAGGAGATTAAAACATTTGCAATACAAAAGACAGGAGACTCAAAGCAAAGAAATGCATTCAAGTTACAGTTACCTCTGCATGTCTCAATCCCAAGGCTATCTTATTCTTTTACTAAATTTGGGTAATATCGGGAATAGGCTGAATAACAGCCCTCAAGTTACAAGAGCCCCATCTCTGGAATCTTTAATTGTAATATTATATGACAAAGTCTTCACAGATAACTTTTTTAAAAAATATATTCAATAATTTGAAATTTGTATTGCTGAGAGGTAAGTCTTCAATCCAATGTTTTCCCAAGTGGCTGTAACAGCCAGGGGTGGGTCAGATCAAAGTAAGAGCAAGGCACTTCCTTCACATCTCCCACATGGGTAGCATGGGCGCAAACATTTACCACTGCTTTTCCTAGGAGCAGAAGAGGAACATCAAGGACACGGACCAGAGCCCACCTGGAATGCCAGCAACTCATTCAGTGGATTTACACACTACGCCACAATGCCCGAACCCAAATCAAGGCTGCTGAAGCAAGGAAATTTTCCTGGGTTAACCAGGTGGTTCCTAAATCCAACCACAAGCATTCTTTTTTTTTAAATTTTTATTATATAGTTCCACAGGCTCAGGGATTTTTCCTTCTACTGTCCCTTTCTCCTCCCTACCTTCCACTGTTTTCCCCTATTTTATTACAATAGTATAGTCCTTCAACAAAAGGCACAACTCCAACACTTTGCTACTTATGCATTCTTATAAGAGTGAGGAAGAAACAGATTTGATACAGACAAAAGAGTAAACAGCAATGAGATCCTGGAGGCCAGAATTCAAGTTGGGCAACCACAAGCTGAAGAACAGTAGCAGTCACCAGAAGCTGGGAGTGGCAAGCACCACATTCCTCCAGAGTTTCCAGAAGGAGGGAGACACTTTACAACCAAGTAAAGAATGCATTTCCATTTGTTCACTTCCCTTCTGTCATTACAGAATGGTAATTCCCTTTAAAAAATCAATCTGTGTTTATCTGGAATGAAGACACACACACACACACACACACACACACACACACACGGGGTGGTGGGAAGAGGGGTGTGAGAGAGAGGAGAGTCCGTTCATTGCACAATCTGTTGGTTAACTCCTCCAACACCAGGAGCTGGGCCAAGTTAATGCCTCCAACACCAGGAGCTGGGCCAGGGAAAACCAGGAGTCCCACAGAGGTGTCAATGACTCAAGTTATTATCTGCTGCCTCATGGAATATACATTAGCAGGAAGCTTCAATGGGAAGCAGAACCCAGAACCAAAGCCAGGCATTCTAGTATGGGATATAGGTAATTCAAGCCACGTCTTTTAGCCACTAGGTTACAAGAAATGATCTATTTCTTCTACTGAAGCTACAAAGCTTCTGATAATTTGTTATTGTGTCCACAGGAAATTAACATATTATCAAGTAGGCAAATTATATTTTCATCTTACAGATAGAAACTGAAGTTTAGAAAGGCCAATATGCCCAGGTGGAATGTCAGCTTTGTATTGATGCTCTCTCACTAGCACAACATCCATTCTGCCTTTATAAACATCCCCACCTGCCAGGCATCTCCTGTCCCTCTGCTGGCTCTGTTTCCATCCCACGCATTCTCTCTATATCAGCCAACATCATTTCATCATGTTCTTGTAGTTCTCATGTTTCAGTTTCATCAATTTCTTTTATTCCAAAATGTGTTAATAAATGGTTCCTAGTTAATTGAAAATAAAAACCACATTTTGAATATAACAAAATAATAGGCCAGCTTTTAATTTTATCATACTTATTATTTCATGAAAGTAACACAAACCATTTTAATTTGGATTTTTTTCATGAAAGTAACATAAATCATTTTAGTTTGGATTTTGTCGAAAAGAAAATATAAATAGTGTTGCAGAAGCAAGCTGTATTTGAAAAGCCGGGTACTCTAATATATGTGGTCATAAAGAAGTGAATCCAGTAAGGGGTTCTGCTGAAACCTGCAAATGAAAGGATGTCAATCTAGAAAGAAAAAATAAGGAATAAAACATTTAGAGAATATTTTACAGAATTAGAATATTAAATGTTTAAACTATGAAATTATTAACATAAAGAGAATATTCTGATGACCTTAAGAAGAAATATGTCTTTATAAATATATAAAGGCATGAACACTCGATACAGTTCTTAGTTACTCTTGCGATGTCCACTTTGATTTTACCTGCCCTACTTCCTATCCAGACTCTTGCTGATGCACACTTTGGTAAACAATAAATGATGGCTCAAGTACTTGGGTCCATGTTACCAATAACTAAAGAAACCCAAATACAGTCCAGACTCCTGGCTTGAGCCTGGCCAGCTCAGTCTTTTGGAAACTGAACCAGAAAATGGAAGATGTCTGTCTGTTTTCTGCCTCCCTGCCTTTTAGGCATAAGTAAGAGAAAAGCAAAATATCAAAAACCAGAGCATTTGTGAGAATGTAAACAGCAGATGTTCCATTCCTTCAAAAAAATCCTCTGGCATTATTTTATTGAAAATTCAGATAGCATACATCGGCAGCAAATAAAAGTCCAGAGGACCAAATGTAGCTATAGTTTTTCTTTTTTACCTTAAGCACTGGCTTAATAATGGGGATCAGATTTGATTATCACATGTCTTTTAAAAAATTGTATTAGCTATTCTTTGTAAATTTATGTATCATAATCCAAACTTAGGTGTACTGTCATACATCATCTCCTAAACAAGCTCATTATGTTAAAGAATTAATGGTACCACAATCCAAACAATCCTGGAAGGGTATATAACTGATCACAAGTCAATCACATCTTATAAACAAAGTTGTTTTTTTTTAATGCAGATGGTTTATTAAATATAAACCTTAGCAGACAAAGTTTAACAGGAAGAGACAATCTAGGTAGATGGATTACCTCGAAAGGAAAAAGAAGAATGCTCAAAAAGGAGGTAAAACATCACTGAAGACTCTCTTATTTTTGCCCAAGCATAGTTATAAAACACCATTACCAAGACCCAATAAAGCAAAACACCTAACACCAAGCCCCACAGCCCAGTAAACGTTCCTTGACTCTTCTCCTTTAGCTTCACCCTATAATCAAGCAAATTTTAGCCAACAAGGTAATTCTATTGAAGTATTTATAACATGTATTTTTAAACACGTAAAAGACACCATGATCAATCCTGCAACTAGGAGCTTTTGGTTGCAATGCTCAAAGCCCAAAATGAACACAATTTTGGAGTTAGCATCTTGGAAATGACCCCAGGTAGTCTTCACATAAATTCATCATCATTATTTTTAAAGACATTATTTATTTTTACTTTATATAATCTATCCAAAACACTAGATTAAATGCACTAATAAAATGTTACAGGAACAAATATAGTTTAAAAAGCTTTCTGAAAATGAATTATTATTCTCAAATGCCACTGTAACATAAGTAAAAATAACAATCAAGAATTGGGGAAAAGAGAAAACAAGCTTCAAAATGACTTTCTAATGCTTTTGAAAAACAAAATAACATATTGCTTAAGTTTTATTTTTGTTGCTAATGGAATGGTAAGGTCTTACAGCAATAAAAAATATTACCAAATAACGATAAATATCTCTAATTTAATTTTCTATTAAATGTTCAGGAACTTCTTCTTTAAAAGAGAAAAAAAAACAAGAGAAAAAGAAGAAAAGTTTCTTCTGAAACTGTTGATTTAACTTCAAAGTCTTTTTAAAAACCTCAATCCTCCAAGAATGGAAAGTGCTCACCTGTGACCTTCTGCTTGGATTTCTTGGCTGAATCTACTGAAAGTACAGCATAGGGCTCAAATAGAAACCTGAGTCCCTACTCTTCTCATCACTTGATAAGAGAAGAAACAAAAGTGGCTTTTACCTCTAATTCACCCAGAAAACAATTCTTTGTATGCCTTTGTTACAGGAAACTCCAGGAGACAAATGGTCCTTGTACTACTCTGTGCTGGGTAGAAACTACATACATTTTGTCAATCTTATTTTCAGATAAAAATGAACAGCTTCTGACCAAGCAAAACAAAGAGCGCAGAAGCAAAGAATAAAACAGGGCTCAATTTCTAAAAGGTTCCTTAACCTAAGAATACTACTTAATGCCAGCAGGATCCCCCAGAAAATTGCCACTGCCAGATTCAACTCCCCTAGTGCAATAATAGGAAAATAGTGACACTTCAGGGTGATGGTGATAAAAGCCTTGCAGTTCATTCTTCAGCAAATCCAGTCTTTGTATTAGCTCTAATCCAACAATAACAAATTATTTTCATAGAAAGCCTTATTTTTTTGCACAACAATGTTTGCATTTAGATGATTATAGGCAGGCTGGGTAAGTATCTGAAGAGTTTAGAAGCAGCTTATGTAATTTTCAAATTACTCTATGCATCCTTTAAAGACTCAGAATAAAATTCCATCTGGGATGGAATTTTAACAAGTCACTAGCAAGTGACTTGTTACTTTGCTTCCAAGTCTTTTCCTTCTGTGTACTTTATAATTCATTCAAGAATAACTTGAAAACTTCTTCAAAATTCAGCACATCTTAGTTACAAACATACTTATTTGTCTTAAACCCTAGTAAGCAGGGTCCTGTTGTCATGGGACTGCTGCTTGATTTTGGCAATGCAGTCATTATTAACAAGGCTATAGATAATGTTATGGAAACGAACAAAAAAGGGAGACATTTTAGACCCAAAAAAGACTTCAGAAAAATCATCTGATTTAGAACAGTTTTATATATTGACCTTACTGCTTTTTTCTCTGATTACTAAAATAATGTTTCCGTTAGAGAAAATTTTACCACTGATAATATATTAAACTTTCCAAACAGGAATAAGTATCCAATTTTTTTGTATATCCCTTTCATGCCTGTTTCTGTGGGTCTACTCATGCCTATGCGTATACAATGCTCCTGGAATTTAGGAAATGTTGTACCTGCTTAGTCATTGTGACTATGCAAGTATCATCATCAATTTCATGTATTTGTTTCTATCAGTCTTCAGAGGAAACACTTAGGAGAGCAAGAGCTGCGTAACACAACATTCTACTGATGACCCATAATTTCTAGTACTCTCCTGTTATACATTAGGATTTTCTTTTGTAACTAAACCATACTATATTCAACCTGCTTTACAAATTCCTATATTCAATGCCTGCTTAAACTAATTATTTGCTGCACCACCTGCAGCATATCTCATGGGAGCATCACACAGCAAGGTACAATTCTTTGCTAACACTTTCTTTGTCTCCTGCACTTCTCTGTGGCCTTCAGGCAAGGGATACCTGTATAAGAACAGGTGTTACCAGCAAGTATCCTGATCATCCCAAGAAACAGCTTCAGAAGCAATATTCTGCACCAAAGGGCTGGCATACGGAAGAGGCAGATGCATTTCCAATCCTCCCCTCACATGGAAAATGCACAAAGATTAATATGGGATACCTTCAAAACAATCCACCTGCAGAAAGACGAATGTGGGATGTCTCCAATGGCTTTTCTATCTCAACTCTCCCCACACAGTGGTACTTGGCCAGCTATTACTCAACTTAGGCAGCCGAGACATCTCATCTTTATTCTGTTTTCATTGGTATTTTCAAGAAATGTCTAGGGAATACATCTTCCTACTATTTTTTTTATAAATGATAACCAGCATTCTTCTTTAAATTTTTTTATTATTATTATTTTTTTATTGGAAAGGCGGATATACAGAGAGGAGAGGCAGAGAGGAAGATCTTCCGTCCCATCATTCACTCCCCAAGTGAGCGCAACGGCCAATGCTATGCCGATCCGAAGCCAGGAGCCTCTTCCAGGTCTCCCACGCGGGTGCAGGGTCCCAAGGCTTCAGGCCGTCCTCTGCTGCTCTCCCGGGCCACAGGCAGGGAGCAGAAAGGGAAGTGGGGCCGCAGGGATAGAACCGGTGCCCATATGGGATCCCGGGCGTGCAAGGTGAGGACCTTAACCACTTGCGCCACCGCGCCGGGCCCCTTCCTACTATTTTAACATCACAATAATTGGGCCTAGCACAATGGCACAGTAGTTAAATCTTCAGCTTGCAAACACTGGGATCCCATATGGGTTCTGGTTCGTGTCCCGGCTGCTTCCATCCAGCTCCTGCTTATTGTGGTCTGGGAGAGCAGCACAGAAGGGCCCCAAATCATAGGATCCTGCACCCGCAAGGGAGACCTGGAAGAAGCTCCTGGCTCCTGGCTTCAAATCAGCTCAGCTTCGGATCAACTAAGCTCTGGCCTTTGCAGTCATTTGAGGATGGGAACCAATGAATGGAAGGTCTTTCTGCCTCTCCTCTGTGTAAATATGCCTTTCCAATAAAAACAAACAAATCAAAAAAAAAAGCTTCAATAACTAAGCCTTGGAAAATGCACTGTAGTTAGCAAGGCAAAAAAAGGACAGGAAATGGATTCTTGAAAATCTTAACTGAGATGTATGGAAGAATCTGTGGACAGCTGCCTGATGTATAAACAAGAGCAGAGGCACTAAGAGGAGTGAAATCAGGAAGCTAATTTGCAGGCCACAGGGTGTTACAAGCTCCACACAGGATCATGAACCTGCAAGGAGAGCCAGGTCTGCACTCAGAATAACCTTGCAATGGTTGGAGGCAAGAGGACCCCTTGCAATGCTAAGTAATTCTAGAGGAGAGAAATGATGGGATCTGAACTCAGACCATGGAGGATATGAGAATAGATGGGTGGAAAAATCAGTTGAATAAATAGATAAAAGTAGTTATGGGTACTTCTCAAACTGCTGACTAATCAGTACCCATTTCCAGTGGCTATGCCACCAGGATCCTGGCACAGGAGCTCCTGGAAAGAAGTAAGCACAGTGCTACTTGTCCCCAAAACATCACAATTATTTTAACTGTCAACGAGGGTTGTCACTACTCTGAAGACTGCGTGGCTATAAACAGCACAGAATTTGCCATTATAGATCAGCTTCAGAAAAAAGGAAAAACATGTGTGTCTCACTGGCTTATAAAAAGGAGACAGAAAGAAACCATTTCAAAGCAGAAGGCAGTAAACGGGTCCCATGCTGACCCGTATGTTGCTTTGCTTTTAAAGAGAACTTGTGGATATAGCAGCATACATGAAAACGGTTTCATTAAAAGCCTCCAGTCATTCATTTTGCTTATTAAAGTCACTCCAGAAGGATACTCACAATGGAAATCTCTGCTGTCCCTAACAATGAAACTAAAATGCAATTAATTCCTCTTCCCAAGCAGTCTATAGGTATGTGCTGGAGGTACTGTGTTAATTGCCACTGCCTCATACCATGCTTTCAATTAGCAATCAAAATGGGAGCAAGACAAACATAGATCTCAAAGTTCCAGGGGACTCACGCTGAAGTTCTCTGCCCCAACTTTCTTTTTCATTGACCCTAATAACAGACGATTCCATCTGGGGAGCTACAGTGACACCCAGTGGCTGTGAAAGAAGGCACACGAGTTACAAAACCAGTATCAAAGAATGAGCAATAATTGTAGAGATGCTGACATATCGTATCCAGCGATTATTAAACAGCCTGGACAACCAGGACCATGTTATCCCAAGTCAAAATGTTCGAAGGTGGTTAACAAAATCAGTGTATTATTAGCTGCTTGGAATGATTTACTCTGTTAAAATTCTGAGTAGTATATGTTCATATTTCTGGGAATAGGATATGGAATTTTAACTATATTGAAAGGTGCATAACATGACATTTGCTGTGTGCAAGTTCAAGAACATGTTATTTCTAGATGACCCTTTTACTTGGTCAAAATAAATATGAGAGTATTGAAAATTTTATAGAAATGGAATTAACAGCAATTTGGGGGGGCTATCATTATGCTTCAGATGGCTAAATGTCTGGCATCCCAGATAAATACAGTTTGGGTCCCAGTAGCACCACCTTCTATTAAGTTCCCTGCTAATTAATCTGGGACGACAGTGCAAGACAGTCAAGTAGTTGGGTATTTGCCACCCATGTGGGAGATTCAGATGGAGCTCCAGGCTCCTTGCCTCGGCTTGACCCTTCATGGCCTGGCTAGGATACAGCAGCCATTTGTTGAGTGAACCAGAAAATGAAAGATCTCTATTTCTCTCTCTCTCTCTCTCTCTCTCTCTCTCTCTCTCTCTCTCCCCTGTGTGTGTGTGTGTGTTTTCCTCCTTCTCTGTGTTGCAATGAAATAAATATTTTTAAAAGGCAAATTTTGTACAAGAAGCATTTGAAATTCATAGAAAACTCTCTGAGAGTCACTATAATGTACTTTATTTTTTAAAAAAAAATTATTTGAGAGGAAGAAAAAAAGCAGGATCCTCATTCACTGCCAAATGCCAAAAACAGTCAGCTGTGACTGCGTAAGGCTGGAGCCAGTGACCAACATGTCAAACAGATCTCCCAAGATCGAGGAAGGAAGCCCACTACTTGAGCCATTACTGCTGCCTTCCCAGGTCTGCACTGGCAAGAAGCTAGAGCCAGGAGCTACAACTGTGGACTCCAAAGTGGGATGCTGGCATCTCAACTGCTAGATTAAATGCCTGCTCAGAGTCCAGGAATACTTTTTTTTTTCATTTGAAATGCAGAAAGACAAAAAGAGACAAAGATCTTCCACCCATTATTTGCCCAAATGCCCACAGTAGCCAAGAGCTGACTCAGGCCAAAGTCAGGAGCCTGAATTTAATATTCCCCTTCCATACAGACAAAAATCCCAGAACTTGATCTGTCACTTGCTGCCTCATGAGATGTGGGTTAGCATGGGAGCTACGCGTGAAGTTGAGTGGGAACTCAAACTCGGCACTCCAATACAGGACGTAGGTTTTCCAAGAGATGTCTCAACGCTTGTGTCAAATGTCTGACCCTATAAATACTGTTTTTCTTTTATTATATACTACCCCCTTTCCTTTAAGAATTCTATTCTCTGAAAATTTATAGTTGTGGCCAAGGACATTAGGAATGTCTCCTAAACAATGCATAGAGCTGAGTGTCTGGTCCCCTTGGTTCTTGGCATCTTCAGAACTCGAGGAGGTCAGTGACAGTGGTCCCTTCTACAGACACAGGGCATCTGCAACCAGATGTCATATTTAAAAGGAAAAAAGTACTGGTACTTTTCATTTAAGACACAAATGGAAAAAGTTACCTCACAGCACAGATACTGAAGATATACTATAAATATTATTAATAAACAATGCGAAATTTGTCGAGGACACGTCTGTTTCTATGATGCTGAGTCACAGCACTTCAGTGGTGGCTATTTTGTGAAGGTATTATATGGAAGCACTGTAGGCTGTTCAACCTATCACTGTCAGAATTGGAGTGCATTCTGTCTATAACTTTTCTATTTACATAATGATCCAAATGTAACAGAAGAAGAAAATGAACATGGGAAAGCTGTGAAGTTAAAACTTAACCTCATAAGCTTCAGCTGAATGCATGGTTAATTATGACTTGGGACAATATTCTCAAACATTTGATTTTATTTCCGCTGTTTCCACAAAATATAGTGATGGAGAAATGCACGTTTTTTTGAATATTGTTTTTTATACTTAGCAGTTTATAGTATTCAAGCAAGATTTTACAGAACTTTGTGCATTTTAGGGTAATCAAAACAGTTTTATAACTCTAACAAGCCATATATTAACAATTGAAGAGTAGAAAAGTCTTAGGCAGGTGAGCAGAGAAATCCCCAATAGAAAATTGCACTTGAATGACTATTTGATGCCTACATTTAATTATATTTCTCAAATTAATCCTCAGTGTTCCATTTTAAATTTTTATTTCAAAAGTCTTGTCCGTTCCATTTCTTAATGTAAGTGACACATTCTCACTGAAAAGCATTGCTGGATTTATAGGGCAAGTTTTTATTCTTAAAGATCAAAAGTGTTTCTCACAGGTAAATTATAGTGACTATAACAAAAACAACAACCAAAAAAATTTAAGCTCCCCACCTCCCCCAAATATTGGGGGTATAAAATGCTGTTATTTTATCTTACACTAATCAATAAACAGCTATATTTCTGCTACCATAAGTAAATGAATAATTTTCTCAGACATCTGAGCAATTAAGGATCATGAGCAGACATTAAATTAATCTCAAATGCATGTAGAGCTTAGCCTGCCCCAGGAGGATGGTTCGGCACGTCACACAGGCCAGCATGGCACACCTTCAGAACTCAGATTTTCTCGGCATCAGGCTACTGTGTCTGCTTGCCTGTCACCATCAGCCGGCACCACTTTGCTCAGCAGCTGTCCGCTGGGGAGCTGCTCAGGTTCAGCATCCCTGTGGAGACGGGGGAATGATTCTAGCTTTGTTTCCACAGGCTTCCCCTTCTCCTCCCTGAGGCTCTGACAAGTTCTAGGACAGCAGTCATCAAATTAGACGCATACCACACTATCTAAAGGCCCAGGGAATGCAGGCAGTGTTAAGCAAAACCACTTTCCAGGATCTTTTCAAAATGAATCCTCATAAGAAAACACTCTTTCTGCCAACATCATGTTTTTTTTTTACTCCACTTCATGGGGAAAAAAAAAAACTTCTTATCTAGACCAAACCTTGCTCTTGCACATTGCTCTGGGACGTAAACCCTCAAATGCATCAAACAAAGGAACAATTTTCTAAGTCTGTATTGGCAGCTATGTGAGAAAACAATGGACTAATGGCTAGGCATGAAATCATTTTGCAATGTTTTTTAAACAAGTTGAAGAAACTAACTGAGTTGCTACTGATAAATTAAAGTGAATTTGATGACTTATTACTAAAAATTTAAGCATATAGTACAAAGGAATTTGTGGCAGGCTGAATAGCAATCCCTAAAAGTCAGCCACATTTTAATTTCTGGAATCTGAATATTATATTCTATGGTTCCCCAAACAAAAACAAACAAAAAAGTGGAGAGTCTTTGCAGATATGATTAAGAATTGGAAACAGAATTGTTTTGGATTACTTAAGTGATCCCTGAGTGTTACTGTTTTCTTCAGGAAGGAAGCTGGCCAGACCAGAGGGCAGAGACCTGAGTGGCACAGCCCCATGCCAAGGAATGCTGGCAGCCACCACAAACTGGCGAAGGCAAGGATTGAAGTCTCCCCTGAATCCTTCGGGAAAATCCTATCCCCACGCATGCCTGATTTCAACACAGCAATGATGATGGCAGACTTCTGGCCTTCAGAGTTACAAGAGAACCAACTTCTTGGTTAAGCCACAAAGTGCATGGTAGTTTGTAACAGCAACCAAAGAAGAGTAACACAGAGTTCAAAGGATCAAATGGCATTGCCATAGAAGCCACCTTCTTTGTTATCTACTTATCTGTGAGAATGTTTTCTATCTCTAATATCTGTAAAAGAAGGAAGGCAAAGAATAAAAATCGATGCAGAATCCTGCCTCATTCTAGTGGAGGGATGAATCCTTTACAACATTAAAAAAAATCTTTGAAAACTGCTGCACAGTTCACAAAACAGAGGTGCATTTCAATTTCAACTTTTTAAAAGGTTAATATATATGTGCGTACATTTGTTTTAATATATTGTTTATATATATTTAAACTATACATTTATATATATTTCGTCAAGAAAAAGTATAGGGTGCACTCTCCCATAAAGAGAATCACCATTTTGGGTACTTGTGCTTCAACCAATCCCCAACATAGTCCTAGGTTAAAAAAAAAAAGTGTGTATTTTAGTAAATATTCAGTTTTCATTGTACTAGAAAAAGTCTAGGAAAAGTGTTAGGAAATTTATATATCCATTTGAGCTCTATGTTTTAGTTCCCAAATTATCATGTACCATGGAATGACATGAAAAGAGGTAGGAAATATATAATATTTCTATCCTTGTTTGTATTTGTGCCCCTCTGTGTCTCAACCAACAAGGAGAAATAAAAAAAGTAAAGAAAATAATTACGCATAATTCCCTTCCAGCTGTATTCATCAGGGGATTTTTTTTGTCCAATGATTAATATTATATGAGATGGAATGACAATGATGTGAAACCAGGATGCTGCGTTCTTACCTACACCTATGTGAGGTAGGTGCTCAAAAAGTGTCCAGCTGTGGTCATCAACACAATGACTCCTCAGGATCAACAACTGGCAAACGTCTCTGGCTGTTATGTCATTGGGAACCTCAAGGGCCCTGCTAGTCTCATCTTCACTGTATACTTTAATCACCTGTGTAGGTAGAAACAACAACAACAAAAAAACACTTAATATTGTGCTTTGCTTTGGTTTTACAACAAAGTTTACTGTAAAAATTTAAGGTATTCAATGCATTCTCTGACTCACCTAAATAATTATTTTTGCGTTACCAGATCAACTAAACTTAACCGATTTAACAAAAATGCCAATTATAATACAATAACTTGGGCTGGTTCATTGGTTCAGTAGCTAAATCCTCGCCTTGCACGCACCGAGATCCCATATGGGTGCTGCTCCACTTCCAATCCACCTCCTAGCATACGTCCTGGGAAAGCAGCAGAGAATGGCCAAAAGGCTTGGGACCCTGCACCCACACAGGAAACCTGGAAGAAACTCCTGGCTTCAGAGAGGCTCAGCTCTGGCTTTTGCAGCCATCTGGGAAGTTAACAGAGGATAATGCTCTCCATCTCTCCTTCTCTATAAATCTGCCTTTTCAATAAAAAATAATACAACAACCTACACTACACATACTGTATATTAAATCTTTAGATTTGTTTTTCCTACATATCTACTCATTTGTGTCCTTTGACCCGTATCCTCACATTTACTTCCACACATCTCCCTGACCCTTGAAGCTATAGTTTTCTGCTCTCTCTCTGTTTATTGGACTTTTTAAAAGAGTACATGGGTTAGGTCATGCATGCAATATTTTTCTTTTGGTATCTGGTAATTTCATTTAGCATATTTCTAAATTAACCATGCTGTAGTAAACAGCAAGGTGAGCCCCCCCCCCTTTTTTGGTTTACTAATATTTCATTGCATGTGTATGTATGCCATAGAATACACACACACACACACAGATCTCACTTTATTTATTCATTCATCTATCCATAACTATTTACACTGTTTGTATGCCTTGGCTATTGTGAATAATGCTGCAATGAACATGGGAGTGCAGATATCTTTATCAATTCTATTTCGAATTTTTAAAGCATTCTCCTGATTTCAATAATGGTTTTAACAGTTTACATTACCATTAATAGTGTATAAGGGTATCTCTTCCCATTATAGCCTCAGTAATATTTGTTATTTCTTGTCTTTTTAGTAACAGACTTCTCAACAGCTTTAATGTGAAACCTCAGTCTTTCAACTTGCATTTCCTTAATGATTAGTGATATTGAACACCTCTTCATTTATCCGTTGTTTGCTTTTATATCCTTAGAGGAACATTTATTCAAATCCATTATTCATTTTTAATTGTTTTTCTACCATTCAGTAGTATGAACTCTTTACAAATCTTTTTATCAATCATTATCATACATTTGGCTTTATTATCTTTCATGCAGTTCACAAGTAGAATTTTCATTAAAATATAATTTCATTAAGTTGACAAACTTATATGTTTAGTTAAGCATAAGTCCTTTATGCAAGGAAAATGTGAAACATTCAGAGAAAAATACAATCAGAAGAGAAGCTGAGGAACAGGTATTCGAGCAGGTGCACACCCAACATTGGAATAACTAGGCACCATTTCTGGCTCCAGCTTCTTGCCAATGTCAATCCACATGGGCAAGAGGGAAGCTAGATATGGAGGAGCAGATCGAGTTCCAGACTCCTGCTCTGACTTCCCTACTCCCAGTGGACATCTGGAAAGGGAACCAATAAATGGATGCACATTCTTTCTGTCTCTCAAATGAATAAATGCTACAAGAAAATATGTTTGGTGCAAGAAACTTTTTAAATATGCATTTTTTTCATAAACTATGTTTCAATGTAATTTCTGAGGATTTCTCACATACCTTCCACTTTCAAGTTTCTTATACATTAAATGAAGACTACCTAGACAATATTTACATATCAAAGCCACTTTGACCAACAGCTTTCACTAAAGGGCATTCCATGATTATTCAATACGAACTGAAATAAAGGGCATTCCATGATTATTCAATATCATTTTCCCACCACTATGGTTCTGTTACAAAGCTATATAATTTATCAATAATTTATAAATTTAATTGTTTGATAGAACTGAAATTCCAACTGACAGAGAGGGAGAGTCAGAAAGGTCTTCCATTCAAAAGGATTACTCCCTAAATATTCCCAGCAAACAGGATTGGTTCAGACTGAAGCCAGTAGCCAGGAACTCTATTGAGGGTAAAGCACATGGGTGTCAGGGATCCAAGAACTTAAGCCATGATCTGCTGTCTTCTCAGACACATTGGCAGGGAGCAAGCTGAGAATCAGAAATGCCTGGACTTGTATGACACTTGATATCAGATGCTGGTGTTGCAAGTGGTGGCTTTACCTGTTGTTCCACAATATCCATGACTCATCAATATTCTAAATTTTCCTATCCATATTTAAATCCTGTAAATGATCCAAATGACAGTGATGATTTATTCCCAGGTTCATATCAGAAGTCAAAGCTAGGAACAGAATCAGACTATACAAAAATATCTCTCCATTTCAGCTATGGAAGTTTGGGTAAAGACTGGCTAGCTGTTAATGAAATCTGATGAATTTTAGTCAATGGAATGTAAGCACACAGAATGTTTTGATCCAGGATCAGCTCAAAAAAAGTTTCTTACACATCATATTTCATTCTTTACCCATTCTCTTGCTGAATAAAAACAGTAAGTATCCACAGGAAAGAGGAATCTTGTGATAAAATAAATGTTTGTCCCTAAGTGACCATATAGATGATTCCTAACTAGGAAACTAATAGGGTACTGTGACATGAACTAGTAATGAACTTCAATCATGTTAACTCACTATGGTCTAGGACACATCTACCCACTGTTACTGCTAATTAGACAGAATTAGAGTTTCACAATAAACACACCCCTCAACATTTATCAAGCTATGCTGTATGTTAGATTTTCCATTATTATGTTATGAATTATGTAAGTTACTGAAGAAAGATAAACATCTCTCACAATGGTAGAGAGACCAATACAATACAATGCTCTAGAAAGTTCTCCAAGGCTTTGTAATATGCCCCTTGCTGTAACCTCATTTTTCACTTTTCAGTTTGCATGTCTCCCTCTTCAACTATAATATCAAGATTTTTAAAGTCTATTTTCCAGTTTCATTGCATCATCAGGACCTAATCCAGTCAGAACTTGACAGAGTGAGCCTCACACATTCTGCAAGATCATTTAATACAGTGATTTGCACATCATACACACTCAACATGTATTTGTACAAAAGACTCTAGAAATGTTTTCAGACAAGAACTATGTACTTAAATTCTAGTGCTCAATAAATTAAAATTATTGTGAATAAGCAACAGGTATACAATTTTTCATCACAAAAAATCACGGATAAAACTAAAATAGTATGGCAGCTCAGGAGTCACTGAGATAGCATAAGGGCACAAAAGGAAAGTCATGAAAAATGCACCATCAAAATCAGATAATCTTCTCTGAAATTTTCTCTTCAGCTCCTCTTGATTAAGACATATATGTTGTTCACTTTGATGCCACTTCCATTGGATAGGCAGCATTGTTTTTGCCAAAGGCATTTGGGTATTTATAACATCAACTAAATTATCAACTTAAAAACTGGTCTGCTAAGGACTTGGCGAATTTTGAGTCTGATCTGCGGTTGCCTTGGCAGAGCCAGACAATATTTTCACAATACTTATATGGCCTGTGGACCAGACATTCTCCACGTCTCATTTAAAGTCTCAGTACTCTGCTGTACCCACATCTTAGTACATTTTTCTTCTTCAGGGCATGCTTTCAATATTTGTCTCTGTGCTAGAAAATTAGTTGAATTCTAAGGATGCCTTCCCTTACATAGCCCTGCTGCTGTGCTTCCAGCTAGGAGGATCAAGTACCAGTGGCTGCTCCTGGAACTTTTCCTCCACATGCGTGCAATGATGAGTCATTCTTTCAGCTCTCTGCTGTACATACCAGAACAGGACATGGGGATAGAGTAGTGGAAAAAAAAAATGACCGGTGGCTACTTAGAAGGCTTCCTGTACCTCTGTACAACTGCTTTTTAAAAATAAAACAGTAAAGCAAAACAAAACTGTATGGGGCTGCACTGCTGAATGTTAAGCTGCTGCCTGCGATACCAGCATCTAGTAAGAGCACTGCTTCAGCTTCTGACTCCTCTGCCTCTGTTCCATTTCCTGGCTAATGCTCCTGGGAGGCCGAGGATGGTGTGGGTACTTTAGCCCCTGTCATCCAAGTGCTGGACACAGTTTCAGGCTCCTGATTTCTGCCTGGTGCAACCTTGACAGTTGTGGTCATTTGCAGAATCAATCATTGGATGGAAGATCAATCTCTCGCTCTCAACTCTGCTTTTAAACTAAATAGATAAATCTTTTTTTTTTAAAGAAAAATAGAATGAAAAATAGGAGATGTTCCCATATCTATGCTACAAATTCAAAACAACGAAAGAATACAACAATAGGCAAAGTTAGAAAAAAGGGAAAAGGAAAAATTAACCAATTGTCAAATACCGTTATATCATTCAGATTAAGTCACGGCACATTAGAAACAAAGACTGGAATAGATGTGTTTACTCAGTTTTTAAAATAAACACCTGCTGAGAGAAAACATTTTGAACTCCATTTCAACTAGTTACATTTTTAAAAATCTATTTAATTCAGACATTGGTACAAAATATACATTCATCCATGAGTGATACTTTCTAGCAGTAAATTCGTGTCAACTTCTAGATCTGTTTTGTATTATGAAACTTACCAATGGAGTGCCTTTGTTCTTTTTATTTCTTTCTTTCCTTAAAACATATGGAAAAGGAAGAAAAACTAATTTAACCTTTAACTCTCTTATTAGTACTGAACAAGCTTCCTGCCAAAAAACGATGCTTTCACTAAACACTCCCACATAAGAAAAAAATGTCAACCTACTACAAAAGTGACATGATTAGTGTGGATTAAAACTAAGTGAAAGACTTGTGATCATGTAGATATCAAATAACAGAACTGTTCTTCAGAGTCATTACATTTTAACAAAATATTGGCATCCTGTTTCCTCTACATAGGAATAGTTAATGACGCTATTTAACAAAGGAATATCGTATCTTTCTGATTCAGTGAACAAAATCTCCACTTCGCTTTATAAAGGGGGACAACTGGGGTAATAATATTATTATTATCCATTTACCTTCAAGATCATTTGAAATTGTATGCAACAGTAATAATTCCTGCCTGAGGACATAAGAAAAGGAATAAGCTCTTCTTCATCAGAGACCTGAAAGTTGACCTGCCAGGGCTATAGGCCACTGATAAGTCTCTACACCAGCCCAGCTGCAGAAACAAAGAGAAGGCTAAGCTTGTACACACTGGCTGGGTTGGAAGCCCTTTCGGGGACACTGTATTCCTAACAATCAGAACAGCCTTGGCCTTTGGAGGAGTTTATGCCTTCAAACATTTGCCCTCACAGCAAATGGCATCTCACAAAGCAAATTTAATACATGGTCACAGTTACCTCAGTAGGGTTCTGCTGAAATGTGAGTGGAGCAATTCTCTGGCCAACATCCTATCAACCCATGTTTACACACTTTTTCCATCAACTCCTCCCCTGCACTATCCTCCTTAAAAAGTTAAGTGGGGGAAAGGGACTGAAAATTAATAGAATCCATTTTAAAGGAGTAGACACAACAATGTTAAAATTCAGACAACAAAGCATGGTAATTTTCAGGATAAAAGTTTGAGAACACTAAAGCTTTTAGCCTAAGAGACAAAATATTTAAAATGGAAGCTCAGGCTAATCTTATATTCTTGTGTATATATATTAAATATATACTATATATTATATTGTATATATTATATGTTCTTATGTGTATTAGTGTATATACACAAGAATATACAAGGATATAGAAATTGAAAGTCAACTCAACATGTGTCAGCATTCCTCCAAAACACACACAGAATTTCTCAGCAATAATTCCCCAAAGTCAGGTCTAACAGCACACTCTTTTAAAAAGTCCCAAGAATACTTGGAGCGAAGACGATACGCTTAGCCTACTTCCTCCTTGCCACTGGCCTGAGGGATTGGGAAGGCAATGGATAGATAGCCAGGTCCTTTTCCAATCTGGATTCACATTAGAATATCTGAAACAAGTCCAGGGTTTGTTAACTGTAACGGCTCTGCCACAGTGCCACCACAACTGGAAAGCAATTAGTTACTCCGTAGATGTGCTCCATTTACCCTTTGTTTCTTCCAAGAAGGAAATGGAGAAATGAGATTCTCCTTCAGCAGGTAAAACAATGAGTACAGGTTAAGCGTATATGAATAAGCAAGAATACAGAGGATGAAGTGAAGGCAAGCACACAAAAAGAGTACAGGAAGTTATTTTCGGTGCTAATGTCTGAATTTTGGGAAAATTTAAATTCAATTTTAAATAAATAAAAATTAAATATTTGCTCTAAAATAATTTAAACACCATGGTAAGTATGATATTATTGTGATTAAAAGCACGTTTAAGCAGAACCAAATTTATTAACATATCTTCTATTACTCACACATTAAAATTCATATAATATATCACTCAACAGGCTAATCCTCTACCTTCAAGTATAAGCAAACAATATGGGGGCTGGTTCTTGTCCCAGGTGCTCCACTTCCAATGCAGCTCACTGTTCATGACCTCGGAAAGCAGTGGAGAATGGCCCAAGTCCTTGGGACTCTGCAGCCACGTGGGAGACCAAGGGGAAGCTCTTGATTCCTGGCTTTGAATAGGCTTAGCTCTGACCATGGTAGCCATTTGGTGAGAGAACTAGCAGATGGGAAATCTTTTCCTCCCTGGCTCTTCTTCCCTCTGTGAATCTGCCTTTCAAGTAAAAATAAACAAATCTTTAAAAAAATCATATAACTATTGCATATATTACATAAGATAGAATTAAGTGTATTATTGACATGTAACTAATAGAAAATAGGAAACATAACCAGTTTGCTGTGAACCAGGTTCAAAAGTGAAGCTTATTTCTATAATTCTTCAAAAGTTCACCACTGAACTACAGTATAATTACAAAACATCTTTAAATGTTTCAAAATTTCTTAATTATTTGCAATAGATAGGCACGTTATCCAAGTCATGTGGAATTTTTTTTTTATCGAGGTCACAAAGTAGCCCTGAATTTTTACATTCTTCTAAATAGGAATGCAGTGTTTTAAGATAAGAAGAGACATTCTCAGATATTTTGAATTAGGCAACTCAACACATTCCCTTGAAGCGAATGTGAAATACTTTATTCATCATTTCCCATCCCAAACTCTAACAGCAATTATAAAATGATGCATTTACAAAACTTAACTGTTCCAAAAGTCTTTACACCACTCTGGAAAAGCTGCTGCTTTCTTAGTTCAACCCTGAATCATTTTGCTATATGTTAAATACTAAGATGAAACAGTATACAGTTTAAAGAAATCAGGTATCAGAGAAGTCTAAAATTACTTCCATTCAGAGGGATGTTTTTAATGCACCTACCTAGTTGCTTTTTTTTTTTTAAAGGCAAGAGTCATCGAGATACAGAAAAAGAAAGAGCCATCTCCTATCCCCTTGTTCACTCCCCAGATGCTCACCACAGCCATAGCTGAGCCAGCAAAAGCCAGAAATCCAGACTTCACGTCAGGCGCCCCACCTGGGCAGCAGGAGCCCACGTCCCTAAGCTACCAACTTGCTGTCTCCACTGGTGCACATCAGCAGGAAGTCACAATTGGAAGCAGAGCCAGTACTTGAACCCAGGTACCCTGACACAAACCGTGGGCATCCCAATTGGTCTGTACCAGATGCCTGTTCCTCAAAACTGTTCTTCAGCAACATATTTTACTTGATCATGTATGTCTATTTAACTAAAAGACACTAACTGAAAAAAGATTGTGCAGCCAGTAACAGAATTACATGAATTCATTGAGCTCCTGACCAAATTTGTTCTCTTGAAATCTCTCCCTTAGTGTCTGGGTCCACATACTGTTTTCCCCACTCAGTTGTTTTTTGTTCTGTATTGATGAAGCTGTGCTCCTTATATACACAGGAAGATTTCACTCCTGGGCTTTCTGTGAACATGGTGTCCCTACCATCTAGTGCTGCTCCTCTAGAACAGACAAACCACTGTTTGGAGAAGCTTTCCATGACTCTCCTCTCATTGGTAATTTGGTGTCTATTTCACAGCTGAGATTTTGTCAAATTCACAAAAAGAAGTAGGTAAACATCAAAGTGAGACAGATGTTACAAACAAAGCTCACAAGTTGGATCAACCTCACATTATTAATTTCTACAGGAACACTGTACAGCTTGCCTGGATAAAAGAGAACTCATTCAGAATCATAGGAGCTACACTACTAGGGAGGGAGAGAGTGCTCATAGAGAGCTTCCAGGAGGCCAGGACGTGCATTCAGAATGCACAGAGGAAGCTTCAAAACATGTCCACCAGATCTGTTTCCTGGGTCACGGTAAAGAGGCCCAGGGCAGACTCGCCTCAGGAAATGCCCTCGACTTGGCATAGAAAGCATCTCAGCATGGCCACACCTGACAGCATGGATCAGTGACACTGCAGAGTCACGCCTTGTCTAGACTTCCAACCAAGAGATGACAGGCAGCCTGTAGCAAGAGCAGGCCGAAAATATCTCCTTACGGCTCCTGTACTCTGAGTCCACACCTGTTCCTCCCCCTTTCTGTCTGTTGCGTTCCCACCCAAGAACGCTGCTGGTTCCCTTCCCACCCAGGATTAGAAGCAAGCCCCTTGTTTAACAGGAGGCTCAAGTCCACAGAGAGAAACATGTAATTCTCTTAGTTTATTCTCTTATGTGGAAGAAAGGGAAAAACAAAAGAAGCTGCGCCAATTTCATTATAAAAGGAAGGAAAATATTAAAACCTAATTTATAAAATATCTTACAATCCCACAAACATGTTTCTGATACTTTATTAGCACTTAAATTCAAAATAATTTAGAGTAGGTCAAACCAAAACAATATTACATCAATGCTTCTCTAAGAATATTTATTTTTAATTTATTTATAAAAGTTATACACAAAGAGAGGAAAGAAAGAGAGAGATCTTCCATTTGCTCATTCACTCCCTAGATGGCACAACAAGGGCTGGGCCAGTCAAAAGCCAGGAGTTTCATCTAGGACTCACACACACATAGCATGGGCACAAACACTTAGACCATCTTCCACTGCTCTTCTCAGGCAAATTTGTGGAGAAGTAGATTAGGAGCAGAACAACTGAGACATGAACCACCATGCCTAACACCAGCCACAATAATGTTTCTAATGATTTCACCTACCAGGTATTCTCTGATGCTTCCATGTTTTAAAAACTGTAATTTTTGCTAAGATTCTGAAGCTGAATAATTCATATTTGAAGTGAAAACCTTCAAAATGCTAATGTGCATTCATATTTAAATCATAAAATGACAAGTCTTGCTTATGTTGGAATTAATATTTTTGTCTTGTGTTTCACTTGAGTCTTTAAGCAATATTTTATTCCAGAATAAGCATTTCTAAATGCTGGCTCATTCAGTGAGAAAAAGAACAAGTCGGAGAGAGGTGAAGGGAGAAGTGTTAGAATAGAGACAGGGAAAACAAAAGAAGAGGAAAGATAATGCTATTCATTAGACCCAGGGAATATCAGAATTTATTTCAATTATTCACCTGTTTGGTATCAACTGAAGCACTTTTATTGGACTAAATTATTTCACTGATTTTTAAATGTGCAACAAAATAATGATGTTTGTTATGATTTAATATACCACACGGTCAATCACAGATGCTATGTCCAGTATTTCTATGATATTTGGGTTATCATTTTACAAACTTAATTAGCATATAAAAAGTAATTATTTAAATCCTAACACTCTCACATTATGACAGCAGTAGGAATAATTAACGCATCAAATTTTAATTTTCTTTCGTTTTTCTAAATATTTGTTTTACATCAATGGAAAATCTGTACAAAGAATAAAGTAGTTCTGTCAAGGAAATGGACTCAAAGTTGTTAAAATACAAAACAATTACCCTTTAGTGTCCCAGTTTATCCAATTCTGATTAACTAACATACCTGGGATAGCAGCAAAAGACGGCGCACATGTTTGGGCCACTGAAGCCCCATGGGAAACCTGGAAGAAGCTCCTGCCTTCTGCCTTTAGCCTGGCGCGACCCCAGCCATTGTGCACATTTGAGGAATGAACCAGGGGGTGGAAGCTGGAATCAATCAATCTTTCTGTCTCTCTCCTCAGGGGATGGAAGATTCTCTCTCTCTCTCTCTCTCTCTCTCTCTCTCTCTCTCTCTCTGTACATGCATAACTCTGCCTTTCAAAAATTAAATAGATCTATTTTTTACAAAATCTTAATACAGGTAAGAATGCATTTACGAGCAACACCCATTTCTCTTGTCTTATAATGAAGAAGCTGAGACTGCAGAGATAGCCTTGTCTACTGGCCTCAGGCATGCCCTCTAGAACTAGCCAGGCATCCCATCTCAGTTAAAACCTGAAGCTCAGTTCCTTCTAAATCATCTTGTCCAAACTTTGTGATGACTTCAGCTTCTGCTTTTATGCAACATACTGTTAAAAAATCTAATAACTAAACATGAGAACATAAGTATATATGCATGTCCCCAGTCCACCTAACTTTTTGGATGCCAAAATAAGTTGCATTTCTTAGGGATTTTTTTTTTCTCATCATTTTGCTAGAAAAATTGCAAATCCTGAATCAGCCAGGAGAGGGAGCTTTTATCTCTCAGTTGACAGAAACAGAAAAAAAAAAATTGGTTTGAAAATTAGAACCATAACATTGTTAACACTGTGGAGTTTCTACTTGATATAACTGTAAGCATGTAATAGCGTTTACGTCTATTTGAAGAGCTCTCAATTTCATGAATATTTATGGCAAATAAATTTTACATCTTAAATTACAATAACGAGATTATATGTATGTGAGAGTACTTCAAATATTTATGGAAAATGCAATTGAAAGTATTAATGTATTTTGTTGTAAAGAAATTGTGGTCCCCTAAATATTGTGTAATACATAAAAAAACACATAGTGTAACATGCATTTAAAAATTCACTGGTATTTAGATTGTAAATGCCAAACTTTTTCTTAAATTTTTGATAGGACTAACCATGCTATTTTGACTATTGAAACTATAAAACAATATTCCTGAACCATTTCAAACACAAATATATGTCCTAGTTGCATGTCAGATTAGGAGGTGATGAACACTTTCTGACAACTTTTTTTTTTGGTTGTTGTTGTTGTTTGTTCAAAACAATTCTCAGATTCTCATCTTGGAACTATCTTAGGAGCAAGCATTGTAAATATCTGACAGGGATGGAAAACTTTTATCTTTTCTAGCGGGCTAGTATTTGAAATTTCCAGAAGTCTTTTTTTTTTTTCTTTTCTCTGCCAAAAAGAGACTCTTGTTTTCAAGATTTGGCTTAGGGTGCTGGGGCAGGGCCAGGACGGCCTGCCTTACAGACTGCCCCAAGCAAAAGTCTCAGACTGTTCATCAGCGGGGCTATTTTTAATCTGCTTTCCCTGCCAAGCATGTATCATGCATTGTAATTTACCAAACAGAATGAGGCCCAGCATCTGTTCTCATGAAGGTTCAGTCCAGGTGCCTACAGTAGCTGGGACTCTGGAGTCTGCTCTACGAGCGGTTTATTGTCAGTTACAAGTCATAGATGGCTCATGCTGTAAAATGGGAAAAATGCTGGCCAACTGATATCTGACAGTGGAAGTTGGTGGTTATTACTGTACTTTTTAAAAAGATTTATTTATTTTGATTGGAAAGGCAAATTTACAAACACAAGAGAGAGGGAAAGATCTTCTGTCTTCTGTTTCACTCCCCAAGTGGCCGCAACAGATGGAGCTAAACCGATCTGAAGCCAGGAGCTAGGAGCGTGTTCCAGGCCTGCCATACATGTGCAGGGTACCAAGGTTTTGGGCCATTATCTATGGTTTCCCAGACCATAACCAGGGAGCTAGATTGGAAGTGGAGCAGCCAGGATGTGAACCAGTGTCCCTATGGGATCCAGCACGTGTGAGGCAAGCATTTAGTCACTGAAACATCATGCCTGGCCCATCACTGTAATTTTTGAAAGTAAAATATAATATGTAAGGAGTGAATTCCAAGTGATCCCAAGAATCCTGCTGAATGCTAAGGAACTCTAACACATTGATTTATTCACTACACCATGGAGGAAAGACTGAGCACAGCAAAGGAAAACAACTCAGAGGAGAAAAGGCAGAATGGCACAGAAGTGAAATACGTACCTGAACCCGCCTGCAGGGCCAAGGAGAAGGCACTGCAGCTGCACTGTGAGAGACGGCTCTGCAGTGCATGGGGCCCAGTGATTTTTGCAGGTAGAATTCTGAGTTGCATGGAATTGAAACATGGGCTCCTGTCCGTTCTTTGTCAATTGTTAAGGAAGACATCTAACCCCTCCAACCCAATTCTCCTCTTCCTAAAATGGGTTTGGCCACCTTCCTTGTAGGGCTCAATGAGAATTAAAGAGAATGTATAATCAGTACTGAACCTAATCTAATTACTTTCTATTTTCAGTGGTCTGTGTGGGTGGCTGTGAGTATACAAAATTGCCCACACACATACGATGGCTCCAGATGATGATAATGAAAAGACTTGAGTATGTAGTTTTTCACCCCCTTGTAAATGAAACTTGGGAATAAACAAAAGAAAAGCAACAGAGAGACAAATAATAAGAATGAACTATCAAAGTTAGTTCATTGTTTAAAGAGCTCAATCTCATTTTCTTAAAAACCCTGTTTATCACATAATTGTAACTACAAGTTGAGTGTCCCTTATCCAATATACTTAAAACTAAAAGTGCTTTCCTTCTCTTTATAACTCTGACTTTTGAATAAAAATAGATAAATTACTTTTTAAGAAATTGAGAGATAAATATTTATTCAATGCCTGGTGAGTTTAAGGCACTTGTGGTGGAAGTGGCTAATGACCCCACAGTAGTCACTCCTCCCCACTTCCTTTGTAATGAATCTGGAGAGCGAGCAATGTCCTGAGCATGAGGTCTGTGTTTTCTGGCTTCCTTCACGTGACACCAGAGTATGATGGAAGACAAAGCTCCTGTTTATTCAGAGTGCCATGTTAACAAAGTAACCTAGTCAGCTTGCCCTAGGTGCCAACACTGTGAGCAGAATGACATAAATTTGCATATATCTTTCCATAAAAAGGTAACAGGACTCATATCAGGAAAATACAGTTGAAAGCAAGGAGTTTGGTTGCCTGAAGTTGATACGGGGCTGCGCCAATGGTTTTGGACTAATCTTGCTTGCAAACTATAAGGAAAATAATTCCCTTCCCTGCTAATTCTACTGTACTTCAAATTTTTTGCTTATGTGAAATTGAATTTTTGACAATAGATGACAAAAACAGCATTTTACTGAATGAATATATAAAATAATATAAAAAGATACAGAGATAATCACCTGATAAATTTGAAAACCCAAGAAATAAAGCATACACTTACAGGTAGGTAGAAAGGCTTACACAATATAAAAAGTAAAAATAAACAGTAAATGAAAAGTAATTGAAAAAGTAAAATAGTATAAAAAGAAAAATAAAACTGATGTGACAGGGTATTAGCTGCCGACCTGACAAATGAGTAACAAAGATTTGTGCGGTAGCACTGAATCAAGACTCTGAGAAGATAAATGTATAGGGATAGCCTCAGAAGGCTTTGGGAGGAGACCACAGCCTGGGCTGAGGCTTTGACAAGTGGAGGAAGGTGCTGGTGGAGACCACAGAGTGTGACTCTGGGAGCAAGAGAACAGAGACATGGGCATGTAAATCTATTACAAGATGCACTCATGAAAGGGGTGCTCCAGCAGAGAGTTCCTGTGAAACTACTGGAACCATGGGCCATGCAGGCCCACACCATACTGCAGGCTAGGCACTCTGGGACTCCAAATGTGGAAAAGTTTCTAGGAAAAATAGAGATCTGGTGATCTGCACTCTTTCTACAAGATCATTTTCAGATAAGCACCAAGGACTTTCAAAGGATGAGTATATGTGGGAATTGTATTTTTTAAAGATTATAAATTTTAAGAAAAAATCTGTTGTCATGTCATGCTTCTTTTTCATTGAGATTGCTTCAAGTTTGTGTGTGCTTAGGAACATGTCATAAATTGTCATGTAGACAATGGATGTGAACATTCTTGCAAACAATTTGAAGAACATTGTTAACCAGAAGCAGTTTGGAGGGATTACACACGCAGACCCACAAAATCGGGAATACATGCCACTGACTGCAGTTTTCCTGAAACAGTATCAATTTTAATTTTTATGTAATTCAGATATAACAATGCTTTTGAGTCTTTCGATAGCTTCCAGGATCCTTACAATGTTTTCTTGATATATCGTGACAATCCAGGGATTCCGGTGTAAATTAGCTTTCCATTAGGTTGTATACACACACACGCACACACGCACACACAGAGCTGCTTACAGTTGCTTTCTGAATAAAATGTTTGCTATGCTAGAACATATGGGAGTTGGTGGAGATGCAGAGGAAGATGAAAGGATTTGCCTAAGCTAATTCCAGACTTGGAGTTGAATGGCAATTATACACACCATACGGCAATTTCATTAACATACTAATTTCAGGAGGTAACACATATCCAGAAGAAACACACTGGAAGTCATAAGACCTAGATTCTATTTCTAGCTCTGCATTGACCTTCTGGGTGACCTTGCTTAAGTCACTCAACACCCAATAGACTCAGTCTTCTCATCTGCAGAAAGAAAGAAAAAGAAACAGAGAGGGGAAGAGAGGGAGAGGGAGAAAAAGGGAAGGAGAGAGAAGGAGAGAAGGAAATAAGGAAGGAGGGAAGGAAGGAAGGAAAGAAAGAAACAAGCAAGGAAAGAAACAGGAAAAAGCAAAGGTACGACCCAATAGGTATCTGAGAAGAACACTATGAATAAAGGATTCATTCTGAATGATTGCTAAGGAAGTGATCACTTCTGAGCGACACAACTTAACTCTCCCTGCTACAAGTCTAATGCACTGCAGTCAGGGAAGTCCAATCCTAATAGAATTAAAAGCGAAAAACTGAGTGACAGTCTAACGAAATGCCCTGCTCATCAAAGACCAAAACTGACCCTACCACATTGAGGACCATGTATAACCAGTTCCTAAACACTCCCAGGAGAAGTGAGACACCTATAGGTAAAAAACAACTCAGTCACATGAATGTGCCATTGTAGAAACGCATTCAACCATTCAAATGGTTAGGATCTCAGCCGGTAAACTGCCTTGGAAAAGCATGGTTCGAGGGGCAGGCGCTCCTTCAATTATCCACCTTCAAGCGCCACAATCCCATATGTGCACCAGCTGCTCCTCTTCCAAAACAGCTCACTGCTTGTGGCTCAGAAAAGCAGTATGGATGTCCCCAAGCCCTGGGACCCTGCACACTCATGTAGGAGACCAGAAGAGGCTTCTGACTTTGGGTTGACTCAGCTCTGGCCACTGGAGAGACTTGGGAAGTGAATCAGTGGATGGAAGATCTTCCTCTTTGTTGTTCCTTCTCTCTGTAAATCTCTTTAGCATTAAAAATAAATAAAGCTTTATAAAAAAAAAAACAGCTTCGAGATGAGCAAGCTTTATACCAAATTGTGGAAAAAACACCCGTGTTGCTGGTAAACGAGAATTTACCACTGAAATACCTAAGAACTGGTTGTACTATTTCTAAGATGTTTTTAAACACATGGTAATTGTATAAGTAGAGAAATTTCCTATCTTGAATAAGAATAAAACTTGTTTTTTATATGACCAGATAATACTAATATTTTAGTAAGGAAAATTCAATTACTTGAGCACAAGAAAGATACTGAGATTTTCAGAGAAATTTAATAGACAAATAGCTCCTCCATAAATTAAAATGTTAAGAGAAAGAAATAGTAAATATGCTATTTCAGTAAATAATAGAGTACAAAATTATATGAGCATTCATCTTGTGAACTTGTTGCAAAGGAATAACTTGATTTGGGCTTAATGTATTTTGATAGTCCCTAAAAATGATAGCACCCTTAAAAAACATTTTATTTTGTATCTAAAAATGACCTAGCATTTCAGTTTGGCCATAGAGTATAAAATACATTATCTGATTTTTACAATTACAGACACAACTAAGACTGACTAAATGATTTTTTGAAAACTCCTCAGCTATTGTTGAACAAGCAATAACTTGATCAAGTGAGGAACCAATGACTCCTGGAGGTTAAATCATTTCACAAGGCCACACGGCGAATACACAGAGTCTAAATGCTATGCTTTCCACTAGACCAATATGTCATCCAAAACAAACGAAATACTTAGTTTCTTGGTCAGTCTTAACTGCAATATTACCTAGATAAAGTAGAATTCAAACCCACAAAAAAGTGTTTGACATAGGTTAACAAACTTATTTCACATGCCCCAAATGAGTCAGACAAACTAGACTGCCATTTTTCTAGCATTCTTAATTCCAATTCAAAATCAAGATTTAAGTTTGTAGCAAAATAATTAAATTTTCTTAAGCTGAGAGAAGGGCAATAAGATAATAAACACATGTTGAGTAAATTCTCATATAACTATCCTGGGTAGTAAATGGTCAACTGGTTTTAAAAAAAAAAGCAGCAGCAGAAAACCTAAATATTAAAGACAACACACACACACACACACAAAAATGCTCCTTTAAAAGATATTTTATTCGTTGGATTTTGTCATGTTTCAAAGAAACAACTTCACCCCTGACTTAAAGGAATGCACTAATAGCTAACAATTAACCATTAACAGGTTAGGGCAGAAATAAACATTACAGTTTCTACTGCCACCCATACAGAAACCATATCGCACAAAACAGCTTTCCGTACTTTCCTTCCCTCCATGCAAGAGATTTGACTGTTTGAAGAGAATGTTTATATTTAGTGCACTTATAATGGAAATTTAGCTACATTATGAGGTGTATTTAACATTTAGTAAAAAGCAATGTCACAAGTAAGACATAAAAATATTTATAACATTAACTACATCTAATAAATATTTTCATACACATGATTGATCACATTAATAATTAACAGAAATCCTTTCAGAGAAGAATTTAATGCAAAGTTATTTTTTTAAGACAAAGAGAAAAGTCAGTAGAAATGGATTGAAACTTGAGAATAATGAACTGGTGACATTTAAACAATAAAATAACTAGACAGTCTATTCAACAATGAAGAGATGGATGTATTATGAATTATACTGAAACAAACCACTCCACAGTAACAAATTTAAAACATAACAGCTAGCAGATTTTCTATTTAGCTACAGGAAGAGGCCTAAAGTCACAGAAGAAGAAGGGGAAAAAAGCCAAAAGCCACAAAGCTTCTTCATGGTTTCTAAATCACAATAATCTGAAATTTAGAACTAACTAGTTTTTACATGCAGTTTCTTTTTTTCTCTTTCCACTTTAGCCATGTCCCAGTGAAGCATTTGTCCTGTTCAATACCTATATACATCTTTTGGTTACTTATAGCCTCAGTGAAGTACACAGTCTCTCTCAAGAATACGTCACTAAAACGTCTAATGTATTAACAAACACACAGTAGCAAAAAAGTAAGAAAAGTGAAAGAGAAAAAGTGGAAAGAAGTCACATACCCTGTTCTGCAGAACTACTGGCGTGACTGCAGGCAGAGTCACTCTTCTTGCACTTAAACTCATGCCTGCCTCCCTTAGCATGATTTCCCCTTGCAGGTCATGGACGAAATGAAAGAATCTGTAACGGTCACTCCTTGGGAACTTCAGGACTCAGTGCAAAGGAGCAACCAGGGAAGTAATAAATGTCACCCTGTTTATGTGATTCCCATCCACCCCAAGCCAATTAAGGATGGCCGTGGGACAGGACAAGGCAGCAACCAATCAAAGCCCGGAAAATTCCGTCTTTGTCCTTGGAAACACATTCTGATACTTTTGTTTATGATATTTAAAGAAGCAGATTAGCAGGCATCTAGTTTGCTTAACTTTTTTTTTCCAAAACAGTGCAATTCAATGCCATCTTGGTTGATGAGGCAGTTTTGTCTATAATAAACATTTCAACATATGGTGGATAAGCAACTGTCCACATAGGCCTGCTTAAAGCTTAAAGATATATAAATGAGCCAAATTTATTCTGTTCATAAACTGATAAATGCATACTTGACACATAATACACGAGGCACAATAAGGAAAGCTAAGGTGCTGACTTTAATTTTTACGATATAATAAAAGAACTTAAGGTATATTCATTCATTTTATCTCCTCAACAGATAAAATTTTTGCACTGTAGATTTTAAGGCTATCCTTGAGGTCTTGTACTGCCAAAATCGACCCATTAATTATCACTTTAAAAATCAACTAAAATAAGGATGTTAAATATAAAGAGGAAGAAATTAAACTATAACATAGGCATTTTAAGACCTTACATTATTAAAGAGCACAGATATGTGTGACTTACTATTTTATTCCATTAAAGTAACTCTAATAATAGACACTTCTCACTGAATGTATCTCAAAATTTGAATAACCATTTTGGATTTTGTTACAATACCTAAAAGCTTCACTATAATGTTTTTGGGGAGTTGATGGAGGTTCACGACTAAAAATATTCATGGTCAACAAGAAAATTTTCAAACTAAAAATAGCCAAAATGAAAAAAAAAAGTGTTTCAATGTTAACATTAGTCAAGTTTGACAAAGGGAAAGTCCCTTCAGAGTACACAACACCTTGACAAGCTGCACTAAACCTCATAAGTGCTCCTCAGCCATGACTCACCCCAATGACCCTCAGTCTTTGGCAGAAGAGGAATTTCTCATAATTCTACCCGACAGCATGATTGTTGTGGTAACAAGGAAAGACAGATATTCTCAGCAACCTGGATCCAAATTTTCCATTTCATTATCTAGACTGCTTCCAGGCAGGGCTCATTTTACTGCTTCCCACTTGAACATGTTTTATACACCTACCAAGCTTGTATTTCTTGAGAGAGGGGGCAGAAAGAGAAAATACAACTCCATGTTTCCCTACTTTGAATTCCAAAACCTCCAAACACTCAATCTCTCGGAATAGAACCTGCAGGCAGCAGGTATATACAAAACACAAACATGTATTAATACATTTAATATTTGCACCTTATCTAGTTATGTCTATCATGGTCTTTTAAAAAAAAAGTACCAATAAAATTCTATGAATGCAGGCATGGGGATACCATTTGTGCAGTGTAAGATTCTGCTCTACTTAGAGCCATTTTTTGGCAAATCAACAATTGCAAAGCCCATGAAAATTACGTAATTTTTAAGAAAATCATCCATATTATTTGGGTTTTTTCTTTTTTGCTCTTATTTCCTCAGTTTAGAAAAAGTGTTATCTTTTGTTTCAAAGACCCTATTTGGTCTCCTTTCACTAAATCATAAAGCATAAAGTATATACTACATCCCGAATACCATTGGTTACGATGTGGTCACTATTTCCATAAGCTGGGCTGAGCTCAGTGGTGATGAAAATACAAGTATTCAGCATTCACCAAGGTTGAAGAAACTCCACATTAATGATGAAATCAGGGTAGACTTCAAGGAAGAGTTGATATTTTCTTTAAAAAGTTACTGAAGAAAAGAATACGCAGACCTTGGAAACTGATGCAGATATACGATGCAGGTCTCAAATCTGACTGTTTGAAATCTAAGCAACTATCATACAAACAGGCCTGCTGAATACTGGACTAAATCCTTCATAACAAAACACTGTCCAATTCCTGTATTAATTACAGCGAAATATGCCTGCTCTGGAAGTATTCAAAACACACTTGGCAGACAACTAACTGTTTAAGTGGAATAGTTCATCTCCTTGGAACACTCGAAAATTGAAGTTTCCAGATTTTCTGTGAAAATCATGAAGAACAAAATTCAGTATTCTGTGACTCTATATGGCTATAAAAGATGCCAAAAATGAATCATACACTTCTCATAGTCAACAGAATAAGAAACTAATGAAATGGCATGTGTAGTTAGAATGGGGGAAGGGTATCTCCTATTCCAGTAATCCATTTTGGGTGTCCCATTGACTATGCTTTACTGTGCTTTGAAACTAGGTTAGACACTCATTCAAAATTCTTGAGCCTATCTTTTTATCATCAGAAGTTACGCTATCCCTCACTTTACCTTGTCAACTGAGTGCAATTTCTTCAGATACATAATGGAAACAAAAAATTTGACTAACACGAAATTATTGTAGGTATCAAGAAAATCAAGCCTGCATAAGGCCTGCAACAGCTCAAGGAAGATGTTGAAGAAAGTAAAGGGCTCTGTTCAATTATTTCAGAGAATCAGGTCTAAGACTTATTCTTTGATGTAGGTCTTTTATCTCCAAAAAGGAAATTTTCACATTAGAGGTATTTTTATGTGACAGGACCAATAATGAAGTAATACATAACAGCACTGTATATTTTTTAGATTATTCCTCAATATTTTGGTAGAACAAAATTCAATTTTGTTGCTAAAATATATGTATATGTTCACACATGTGAAGAACAACAAAAATAGTTTATCACTATGAAAAATAAATGCTGGTAATCAGACAAAAGAGGACCCATAATCGATTGGGGACGTGTTAACTAACACAGCCATTATGGAAAAGAGCCTGGAGCCCTTCTTCCAAAACAAAAACTCGGAAGGCCAGAATTGTGGCACAGCAAGTTAAATTGCTGCCAGGATGCTAGCATCCCATATCCGAATGCCTGATTTAAATCACAGCTGCTCTGTTTCTGATGCAACTCTCTGCTAACGCATCTGAAAGGGCAGTGGAAGAACGCCCTACACTTGGCCCTGGCCACACACGTGGGACCAACATGGAGCTCCTCACCCCCGGCTTCAGCCTATTCCAGTCCTAACCATTGCAACCTTTGGTGAATGAGACATTGAACGGAATATCTTTCTCTTTGTCTTTTACTCTATGTCTGTCGCTCAGCCTTCCAAATAAATAAAATCAATTTTGACAAAAATAGAACAAAATAACAACAAAATTAGGGCTACCATATGATTCAGTCATCCCAATCATAGGTATATATTTAAGGAAAAAAAAATTAACGAACCTCCTGGAGGCATCTGCACTCCTACATGTATCATGTCACTATTCACAACAGCCAAGACATGGAAACAAGAAGTATTCATTAATGTGTGAATGGATAAAGCAACTGCAAATACACAATAAAATATTATTCAGCCATAAAAAGAATGAAGTCTTTTCATTTGTGACTATATATCTAACTGCAGAACATCAATATAAAGTGTAATAAGCCAGGCACATAAATAAATAATGTATGCTTTTCATTCATATGCAGAAGCTAAAGGCTGATTTCATAGTAGAAAACAGGTAGAGTAGTTACTAGAGGCTATTAAACATAGGGCAGAAGGAGACAAAGGTTGAATTACGTGTATCAAAA
>NW_024466656.1:0-23341 GCF_017591425.1 Ochotona curzoniae | reverse complement strand
TTCTGATTTCCATAAAAATGAAAACTTTAGAATGAACCAAGGTGTAGTAGAATATTAACATTCATTGCATGTTGTCAATTAGTGTCTCTCACAAAGGTTTGAAGATTTATAAGTAATTTTGTAAACCCATCTCCTAGTGATATTTCATATTACTAATGCTGTTGTCAAAAAAATGAAAGAAAATTTATGCCTCAATTAATTTTGCTATTTGTATTTCATCTCAAGTCCAACTCTTTAATCTGTGATATATCCATTCTTCTAACACATGAAGTATGGCCTCTGCTTGTAGCAGGAAATGATGAACTTGAAGTAAGCAAACATTATACTACCATGAGTACTGGTTGTCACAGAGAAAGAAAAAAAAAACCCATAAAGAACCTAACACTTATATTTATGTGCATAAATGAAAGCATGAAAATTATTGTTCTGAATAATTCATTTATATACATTATGCAACTATTTAACATACATAAAAATATAATCAAAGGTAGCCTGGTATAGACAATGAGAGGAGACTACAGGTATGGATTAAAACTTGAATTCAGCTCTCCTGAACTGTCACTTATTAGCTGGAAATGTTCAATTTTCTAAATTGCAGTTTTTTCCTTACTTTAAAATATCTGACTCTTGGGGTTTGAATTCAGTGACAAAAATGTCGGTGTGGACCTGGCCCACTCTCTGACAATCATAAATTATGAAAAAAATGTTAGCTTCCTTCCCACAAAAGCACAATTATTTCAACCTATGGATAGTTTTAACAATTTTATCTTAGTTATTTTGACAGACAGCAAGAGCAAGTTAGCTATCCTCTGCTGGTTTACTTTGACAGATGCCTGAAATGGCCAGCACTGACCTGAGCCAAAGCAAGGAGCCAGGAACTCATCTAGGTCTCCCATATAGGTGACGGGAAGCCATCACCCCTGCCTCTAAAAGCCCACAACAGCAGGGAATGCGTGCTGGGACTTGGAGCTGAATAGCAATCCCAGCAGCTCCAGTGTGGCACATGGATATGATAACCCACATTTTAGCCATTAGGCCAAATATCTGGACATTTCAACTCTTTAAAACTGCTGCTTAATGTATATTATATATATATGTATATATATATATATATATATATATATATATATATATTTTTTTTTTTTTTTTTTTTTTAAGGAAAACTCCATGTTAGCTCTATCAGGCCCATTTTCCTTACCAACTACTGTCAGGAAATGCAGCAGAGCTGCCTCCATCCCAGATGGCTGAATGGGCAACAGCTGGTCTGTTCCCTGCCCTTTTCCAGGCCCCGCGGTCTGCAGAGCATCACATCCTGATACTCTGCACAGCTCCATAAGCTGTCCTTCTCATCCCAGTCGTCAGGAAGCAAGTAGTACTCAGCTGGTATCTTAGAAAGTGTTAGTATATAAATTAGAGCGCAACAAGCATGAAGAAGATTCAGAGACAAGTTGTAATATGAGTATTCAAGCATCTGTTGAAAGTGAATTTGTAGTTATGAAACGTAAATTATCACTAAGTGAAATAATTATGTTCATATATTATGAATTTATGAAAATTTTTATGTGCATTAACCTCTTATCTAATTCATACATGAAACTAATATATATTCACTTATGGTTAAATGTTTTAAAATGTCAGTACCATTTCTCATTTCCTCTTAGCTTTCATGCACTGTCTCCTGTTGTCAAGTGCTTCTGTTTCATAACTTGACTGATGCTTGGGGACAAATCTGTGTTGTCTATTTCATATTCATGTAAAAATGCACAAAATTCATGTAATCGAGTGTATTTTTGCATTTCTCTTTCCTTCTTTATTTGCTCATACTTAAGACACTCCACATTTGCATTAGAAAGACACATTTTAAATAATTACGAAGTAAATTCATGATTATGTTTTTTAAAATCTTATATTTGTAGCAAGACAGATCTTTGATTTTTTTGCTTCCTAATGAATCAAATTCCTGACAAACACATCAGTATGATTTTCTTTGCTACTGAAGCAAAAAGAAAGGCCACTTGTGGGCACAACAAGCTGAAAATGACTACAGCAAATAGACTAGTAAAAACAGTCACCAAAGACCCCATGGGAAAAAAAAAATTATGTTCTAAGACAATTTAATTACTTAGTACAACTGCGACATAGTAAGTTGTAAGATATATATTTATTACCTGTCAACAAAACAGATTTGATTATAAAAGATCATGTTACTATAAGAAATTCCCTTAAAGATATATTTGTATTATCTATGTCATTTTTGTTGCTGCTTAATAATTTGTTTTCACAAGCATTACTAGCATCTTTTATTTGCCTCTGGGGTCTCTATAGGATCAGGAGAGCTAACCCTTTATACTCACAACAGTTTCATTCCTGCCATGCTTTTAACTATCACTGCTGTCTTTCCTTGTTTCTCTTTATTTTCCCTCATTGTCCTCTATCATGCAGTGCTGATACCAGATTTACAGAACATAGGGGTGAATCATTCCTTTGACATACAGGTGTGGTACAAAGACTTCTGCTGGGACCTTCTGTGGCTGTGACCTGGTGAACTGGCTAATTGAAGTTGGCCTTGCCTCCGACCGTGGTGAAGCTGTGATATATGGAGACAGACTGGTGCAAGGGGGAGTCATCCAACATATTACAAATGATTATGAATTTCGGGATGAGTACTTGTTTTATAGATTTCTTCAAAAGAGTCCTGAGCGGAGTCCTCCTGTTATCAATGCAAACCCCGTATATCAGGAAAGATATAAAGAAATTGAGCATTCATCCCCTTCCTCACCTTCCCCCAACACCTAAATTGTGAAGGAGAGACTCCCACATGGAATCCTAGTCTAGCCCCTAATCTGTTACTTTGCACTGTGTGACTATGGGCAAGTGACAAACAGAGCTTCAGAGCTTCAGCTGCCTCTTTGGGAAAGTTTGACAACTTTTTTGGTTGTTGTTCTCATTTCATGCTAACATTCTGTTTTTTATGTGTATGTAAAACTCATAGGAAACTGACTTGGAAAAAAGAAAAACAAATCAAAATTTAAAAGTTCTGATATAATAATTACCATAATACTAGTATGTCAACATTTAAAAATCATTGTCTTCTGCAAATGTTTACTGCAATTTCAAAATCAGTATCAGATTCACTAGCTGTTTCTTTAAGTTGCCATGTATATTGTTAGCAGGAAATGAACCTTAAATGATGAAAACTTCGCATTTACTTATAGCACTTCCCCAAAAAAGAATTTTAATAAGAAGGTCTTCCTATTTTTATTTTTTCCATTTTCTTGATGATGATGACTCATTTACAATCTGGAACACTGATTTTAAGGTTCAACTTTTCCTTGCTTCTCTATCCAAAGTGCTAACCTGTGAACCTAGGAAGGAAATAAGAACTTCTATATGTTAGGTCCACGGTCCTTCAGAAATATCATTTGATATTTTGTTTTGTACAATTGATTATTGGAGCATATTCATTTAACTACTATTGACAAAATCATTGCTGTGATGTTATTGTTTCTGGTATTCTCACAAAGTATCAGTGCAGGAGGATAACCTCTATCGTTTATGGTTAAAAAAACACAGTTCAAGCTAAGATTTAAGAAGTTAGCATCCTACTGTTACTTTTAGAATTTATTCTTTTTTAAGCATCCATGAATTACTGGATGCCCTGTGTCTTAGCCCATTCAGGCTGCTCTATCGGGACACTATGAATTAGCTTGTTTCTCAGAGTTCTGGAGACGGACATTCCAGAAGTCACCAGCAGACACAGTGTGTGATGAGGGCTTACGTGCTAGTCCACAGACCATGCTGCTTGCTCTGTCTTCATGTAGGAGAAAGGAAGAACTCAGCTTCCTTGAAGACCACTAATCCCACTAATGAAGGCTCTGTCCTTATGACCTGACTGACTCCCAAAAGCCCTTACTCATGCCAGCACATTGGGATTAGATTTCAACAAATGCATTTTAGGGGGACACAAACATTCAGACCAGAGCACCTTCAGCTGAGCTTTATGTTAATTAAAAAGAGATCAATTCACATGAGCATTGACCACATATTAATTATTAGGTGTCAGTGCTGATCTAACTTATTTAAGACACAATTTTAAATATTTATTTAATTATCTCTTATTTTTAGTGTCTCATATATAAAAGCCATTTAGAAAATTGATAGGGTTAGTGCCACTGCCCTTTTATTCCAACAAGTATATAATTTTTAAAGAAACCTGCATGGAAAGCTGTGTGTGTAGTAATTATGCTTCCATATACTACTAAACTGCATCAACTTTCTAATTAGGGAATGAGGATATTTTCAAATTGAATTGCCTTGCTACTAAACTTTAAAAAATGATTATGACCACATTGCAACTCTGAATGTTCAGGGTAAGTGTAAAGCCTCACTGGTGCCCAAGAGACATACAGTTACAGTAACAGAAATACTCACATGCATGCAGGCAACTCAGGTTCCAGCGGGGAATGTGTGAACAAGTCATACCACATATATTCTGTTATTTGTAGGAATGGCATCTGAAATAAATATTTTTCCATGGGAGACACTAAAAAAAAACGTTGGATCAGAATGATCTGCAGTTTCAGATAATATAGGCTTTTAAGAGATGTTTTTTAGAATTAAGGACATGCTAATTTTATTACGTGAAATTATTTGTAACTGTTACTTTATCACTGACAAAGCAAGTTTCTCAATAAAATGTCTATTTTAATTTGCATTGCTGGCATCTTTTCTTGGAGTGATCTGAATAATGCAGAAACTCTCACAGAGATCTTTAGGTTCTCAATGCTTTCTTAAAAGGGTTCCTTAGAGTGTTCTATTCTTCATGCCCCTATGGGTTCTTTGTACAGGACCTTGCCCAATTAGGCATTCAGTTAACATTTTTTATGAATGAATCAATATGGTGTTAGATTCCTTTTCATACATTTCATAATTTCAAATATGCAGTGTCATAGCTGGGAAAATGAATCTGCTACAATTTTGATTAAAACTACCCTTTTTATACTAATCTTCAGCATAGTCAATTGTTTCCTTAACTTTCAATGAATAATTCCATGCCTAGCTTACACTTTTAATATTTGTAGAATAAGATAAAGTATACCTACCATTTTAAGAATGATTAATGATCAGCAAACTTCAAAAGCAAGAAAAATGTGACATGATTGTTTTACTGGTTTTCCATGCAGCAGAATGCAGCTTTTCGTTTTCGCCCCTTCATCTATCATGTAAATGTTAAACTGCATTAGACCACTAGGCATATGGAGTCATATGATGGATGGTTGGAAAAACAGTCCAGGATCATAAAGGCTATTGTTCTTTAAGGAAGAATAGGGTTATAAATTTCTGCAATTACTATGATTAAAAGCCTGATAAAACTGATCAAAAAGCAATACCATTTATTCAGTAGATCTGTTTTTGACAATTTTTACATGAAGGAACTTCCCAAGAGTCTAAGCTTTATAATTACTTCCAGAGCATAATTTTTGGTTGAATATAAACATATATTTTAAATATATATATATTAACAAATAAACACTTCAACCAAAGATTTTTTAAAAACTAGCCTTATCTAAAATACTAAACTGACTAGATTATTCCCTTGGTTTAAGTGATGGTAAAAAACACCTCAGTTTTTACCCTCCATAAAAAGCTTAATTTGAGCTCCTCTACTGTTACTCTTAATGCACAGATGAAACTTAGGAAAACTTAAAATTTTCTAAAACGCACAAAGGCATTAATTACTCATACTAGTACCTATTATCCAAATATCACATTTGATTTAAAAAGTCTTGCAACTTCTTTTATAAAATTAATTCAAATCATTATAATAATCCTTTAATTGGGAAGTTCTTATTCTCATTTTTAATATGGAAAGAGGTAGCAAGCTGGCTTGAGACTCATAAAAGGCTACCAAGTCATATGGATTGTCCAGGCAATTTTCTCAACTTTAAATCTGAACTGTCAGAGAAAAGGCCTGTGGCGATTCTTGATATCAGTACTTGAATGCTCATTTAACAGATACATATTCAACATCTACCATATGCCAGACATGCTATTGAACACTGGGCACACAATGGTGAAAACAAATATGATCCCTACCCTCATAGAACTACTTTGAATAGTAGATGTCAAAAATATAATTGACATGTTATAGGCTCACATGTGGCTCCAAGAGCATGCATGAGGGATCTGATCTTGTGGTATGGGGAAGAAATTCTCTAAGGAAATCATGTCTTGGCAAGACTATGAAAGATGAAAAGAACTTACTTACATAAAGACGAGCACGTGGAACAAGCAGAGTATATCCTTGAAAAAGGAACTCTGGGCATTGGAGGACTTGAAAGACTAGCGTAGTTAAAGCTTAAAAAACAATGGTGAGGGTTTGGCCTTGTGGCACAGCAGTCAAGCTGCCTTCTGTGACACTGAGCATCTTGTATAGGCATTGGTTTAAGTTCTGGCTGCTCCACTCTGACCCAGCTCTTTCAAATGTACTTGAGAAAATAGCAGAAGATGGCCCAACTGCTTGGGCCTCTGCCAGCTCATGGAAGCCCCAAAAGGAGTTCCAGGCTCCCGGCTTTGTTTTGGCTCTGCCCTGGCTGTTATAGCCATTTGAGGAGTGAAACAGTAGATGGAATATTCTCTCCCTCTCTCTTTTTCTCTAACTCGGTCTCTCAAATAAATTTATCTTCAAAGGGGAAAATGGCGTAATATATGAGATAATAGACAGGGCAGATCAGCAGGATCTTCTTGGCATTTGTTAGGGATTGTCCTTCAGCGCTAAGGACAATAAATCTCCAAAAGAGTTTTAGACTTAACAGTAAGAAAATGAACAATCTGATTTTAAAAATGGACAAAGGTCTGAATAGACAATTCACCAAAAAGGATGTACAGATGGCAATTAAACATATGGAAAGTTGCCCAACTTGTTATACCATCAGGGGATTGCATATTAAGCAAGAAGATACAACTGCATATCTGTAACAATGGCCAAAATACCAAACACTGACAACAAGAACTGCTAGAGTATAGAAAAACAGTAATTCTCATTCACTGCTGATGGGAATGTAAAATGGTGGCCATTCTGGAAGACAGTTTAGCAGTTTCTTACACAACATACTTTTATTATAATATCCAATAATTGCATTCCTAGTTGCTTATCCAAAATGAGCTGAAAATATATGCCCACATGCATTTTAAAAAATTAATTCATTTAGGGGCCCAGCATTGTGATATAGTGGGTAAAGCTACCACCTGCAATGCCAGCATCCCATATGGGCAGCAGTTTCTGTTCTAGCTATTACATGTCCAATCCAGGCCCCTCCCACTCCTTTGGAAGACCCAGATGAAGCTCCTAACTCCTGGCTTCAGCCTGACACAGCACTGGTCACTGTGGCCATCTCAGGAGAGAATCAGTGGATGAAGGCTCTGTCTCATCCCCTCCCATCTCTGACTTTCAAAATAAATTTATTTTTTAGAAATTAATTAATTGAAAGGCAGAATGATAACAGAGAGCTACCTTCCATCCCCTAGTTCATTCCCGAAATGCTGACAATATCTGGGGCTAGGGTGGCTCAAAGCCAAGAGCCAAGAACTCCATCTGGATCTTCCACAGGGTGACAGGAATCCTAGGTGTTTTAGCAGTAAGCTATTTCAGAAGCAGGGAAGTCAGGACTGCATCCCAGGCACACTCAGAAAATGCAGACATCCAAGGCAGCTTGACTAACTGTATAGTAAGTTTATTCATAATTGTCAAAACTTGGAAGCAAGCAAAATGCTCTTGAAAAGTGGAAAGTACAAAAATGGGATAACATTTAACACTAGCAAGAAATAACTGAATTTACCCAATACTATGTCAATTAATTCCATAATGTTGTATATTGATACTGAGGCCTTGTTGGGGCTTTTAACTGACCGGATCTTTACTCTGTTAGACCTATCTTCAGACCATAGAAGGTCTCCCCAAGAGGCCACTGAACTTATCTGGACAATAAGACGCTGAACTTTATGCTAGGCATGTGTTTGCAAGCAATGAATCTCAACTGAACTTGAACTATGGTTATGCAACAAGGTGGAGGAATCCACCATGGGGGGAGGGGTATGGGAGGGGTGGGGGGAATCCCCAGCGCCTATAAAACTGTACTACATAATACAATGTAAGCAACAATAATAATAAAAAAAAGAGAAATAACTGAAACACAGAGGAAATTTAAATCTTACTACTAAATTTCAAAAGGCAGTTTGAAAAAGCTACACACATCATGATTCCTATCACATAGAATTATGGAAAAGGCACAACTGTGGAGAGAATAACAAGATCAATTCAAAATCAGTAACAAGATCAGCAGAGATGAGAGGCTGGCCAAAATAGGAAAACATAGAGGATGTTTTAGGTCATGCAGTGCTCTGCAGGATAACAGTATATACTTGTCAGAATGCATTGCCAAAACTCAAAATGTACATCAAGAGCAGCCTCAAGGCCTTGTGCCATGACTCAGTGATTGGAATCCTCACCTTGCATGCTTTAGGATACTAACTGGGCACTGGTTTGTGTCCTGACTGCTACACTACCCATCCAGCTCCCTGCTTGTGGCCTGGGAAAGCAGCCAAGAACAGCCCAAATCCTTGGCAACCTGTACCTGCTTGGGAGACCCGGAAGAAGCTCATGGCTTTGGATCAGCCCATCTCTGGATACTGTGGCCACTTAGGGAGTGAACCAGTGGATGGAAGATCTTTCTCTTTGTCCTTCTCTCCATAAATCTGATCTGCCTTTCCAATAAAAGAAAAAAAAAGCAGCCTCCTCTACTGTAAACCAGGGACTTTGGGTGATAATGACATGTCGACATGTCAGTGTGGGTCTCTCAGTTAACAAACTTGCTAGCATGTGGACAGTGCAGGAAGTTGTGAAGGTATGGGATGGAGTTTATGGGAACTCTTCACTTTCGGAAGCCAGGAGCCAGGAGCCTCTTCTGGGTGTCTCATGTAGGTGCAGGGTCCCAAGGCTTTGAGTCATCCTCAACTCCTTTCCCAGGCCTCAAAGCAGGGAGCTGGATGGGTAGCGGGGCTGCCAAGATTGGAACTGGTGCCCATATGGGATCCTGTCGTGTCCAAGGAGAGGAATTTAGCCACTAAGCCACCATGTCAGGCCCCTAAAAAACACCTTCAAAAATCTTAGAGGAGGTTAGCATCACACTTATTTTTTTTTAAATGTGTATATTTATTTTCATTGGAAAGTCAGACTTACAGAAAGATCTTTATCTGCTGTTTCACTCTCCAAATGGCCAGAGCTGAGCTGATCTGTTTTAACAGTTTTTTTTTTTTTTAATTGGAAAGGCATATACAGAGAGGAAGATCTTCCATCTGCTGGTTTACTCCCCAAGTGGCTGCAATGGCTAGAACTGAGCTGATCTGAATCCAGGAACCAGGAGCTTCTTCCTGGTCTCCCATCAAGGTGCATGGTCCCTAGGCTTTGGGCTTTCTCAGGCCACAAGCAGGGAGCTGGATGAGAAGCAGGGCCACAGGGACTTGAACCAGCAGTCATATAGGTTCCTGGCATGTGCAAGGTGAGGACTTCAGCCACCAGACCACCAGGCCACCATGCCAAACCCCACAGTTGATTTTTTAACAGTCAACTGTGGCTGCAGTTATAAAGTACAAAAATGGGTAGAGGCAAATAGTTTTGTGCAGTGGTCCAGGTGAGAGAGAGCTAGTTTGGTCCAGGGTAGTGGCCCAGAAGAAGGTGAAAACATGCCAACTCTACACAGAGAAATAAGATTCAAAATGTGTAGCTGGATTAGCCAAGAAATGCTTACTCTTTAGTAAGGGAAATACAGGTTTCAGGTAGGAGTCTTCCATTTAAGACCACCCCTCATTGACCCGTACATGGTACACAGTCATCTGAATTCTTATCTGATGTCTTTTCCATGATTTAGACAACAGCAGTGGCAGGCAGATTGTATTTTTTATGAGAGAACTTCTGAAAAAGAACTTCCTGGAAACCCTTTAAATATAAGAATCCACTTCTTTATTATAATCCTATTCCAAAGATAGCAACCATTAGACACAATGCAATCAAATACAAAAACGGACAACTCTAAAAAACAAAAAATGATGCATTTTTAATGTGATTTTTCTTTTCTTTTTTTTTTTGCCACTTTTATCCACTGTGCATTTATTTTTTTTTTTATAATATTTTTATTTTAACAATCTTTACATGGTTAATTTGGGTAAAAAGGGTCAAGGGCTACAGGCAAGTGGATAAGACTATTATTTCCATACTGTTTCCTTCATATATCTGAGGTAGAGGGGGATATTGAGGGAGAAGCCCCACCTGATTTCCCACCCACCCCAAGTCCCGCATGTGGGGCATGCTCCGAGATACTCATTGAAGTGGTTTCAATAGGTCACCAGTTTTGGAATTGCTGCTAATCTTGCCTCTCCAAACACGATGAGGTTGTTGAAAAATCCATTAATTGACATTGTCCATCATAGCGTCTCTATTTGCCCGGTATTTTGTTGCTGAGGTGGTTGATTAACTTGTTCCATCTTCTGTCCCTTCATGGTTTGTGTTCTGAGTCTGGCATTTCAATTGGGCAGATCACCAAAGAAACTTCGTCTGAGGTGTTCCCAGGCCAGATACTCGTATGCACCAGCAAGCACAGGGCCCAGCACAGTCCATCACCCGGTCAGCTGGTAGTTGCAAGTGCTAGGTTGCTTCTGTTTTCAGCCCCGCCTTCTACTGGAACCAATGGGTGTTGCAGTCCAGCCTGGTTCTGCACAGCACATACTTGGTCTTCACCTAAACCAGTGGGAGCTGCATCCTGATGAGAGCGGCCCACAATAACCCCCACCAGGCCAACCCCCTACCCTGGTTTGCCAATATGTGTGGCAGACCAGTCCAATCTGACCCACATCCCCCTGGTTGTCGTACATGGCAAATGGCATTGAAGCTTGGATCCATCTACCCAGCTCAACAGTCCAGCCTTCACGGGTGTGGTTGGGTGCCTCTCTGTCTAGCTACCCCAGCCCCTGTCCTAGTTCTCGTGCCTTCCCGTGGCAGTGGTAACCCAAGAGGGGGGAACCCACTATTTCCCTCCCAGGTCTCTCACTCCCGGATTGTGCACTTTCCAGGTGGTTCTGCAGTTTAACTTGACAGGATTAGCCCCCAGTGCCAGTTTCTGCCAGCTGATGCTACGGCTATAACCAAACAGCCCTCTCCCATTCTAATTGTAGGTTGCACCCAAGGAACAATCAACCCATCCTGGCTTTTCCCTGGTCTAGTCCACATGAGGCGCACAGGTGTTGTAGCCCTGCTTAGTCTGGTCTGCCCCCATCCCAGTTCACGCTCTCCAGTGGGAGTAGCTGTCCAGCAGGGGAACCTCCCCTTATTCCCCCGCTGGCTCTGTCCCCTCCCCTCCTGTTTCTCACATGTGCTGGATGGGCACTGCAGTCACATCCGGCACAGTCAACCTCCTCCTGGCATTCTGTAGTGTGGACTGGTTTTTATCGCAACCAAACCTGGCTTGACCCTTACTCTGTTCTGGTGCTCGGATTTGCCAGTGATGATGTTAACTGATTAGCCTGGTCTGCCCCCAATCCATGCCTAATGTTTGCCAGTGGGGAACTTCTTGTGGCCTGCTCTGGGCTGTTTCCATTCATGCTTCTTGCGCATACCAGTGGGGTCTGTGTCCTGCCAGAGGAGTTGCCCAGGCTCCTCCATCAGAACCTCTCCCAGTGCCGGCTTTTGCGCATGCCAGTGGGTCCATGAGCCAGCCCTAGCCAGGTTCATGACTAGCTTTTGACCCAAGCTGGTTCTTGTTGTTGGATATTTCAGCCCAGCCATGGCTCGTCCAGTCCATTCCCACATACGGCTCACACATGGTTCAGTAGGGGTTGCAACCTAGCATAATCCATCCCACTTCTATCCTGGTCCTCCAGGAGCACCAAACAGTACTGGGGTCTGGTCCAGCCTGGTGCATCCAATCCCAGTCCACACTTGTGCCAAGGGGGATTTCACTGTTACCGGATCAGAACACAGCCCCCATTCCAGCCCATGTGCTACTTGGCGGTAGCCATAATCCAGTTAGTGTGTCTACTGGACAAGACACATGCCAAAGCTTTAGCATGAACTGGTATTTGGTGGTCAGCATTGCTAAGTGGTACACTTTCTTTAAAGGAAGAGAAACTGTCATTGGGAAACTTTAGGATGTATTCAACTCCAACTCGCAGAAACACATCGGGTTCAACGTGGAGCGACATAAGCAGCAATTCAAACCACCAAAATCCCAGGGCTCCCCTGCCGGGCGGCCAGCAGGCAAGCCTGGCACCAAATGGCGCCCTGGCCGCCCAAGCCCGGTTCACCAAGTGCCCATGATGGCGGGCGTATGGGATCCAGGCATGAGACGCCCTGTCCCGGGACCCACCCGCTGCCGAGAGGCAATGGGAGGTGTAAGCTCCCAGGGCCAAGGTCGCGCACCACCCCCAATCCCGTCCGCCGCCCAATGAGAGCGGCGGGTGGGCCTGCCTAGCCAGGCTCCAGAGACCTCCCCCCTCGGTCGGTGTACTCACCCCAAGGAAGGAAGCCGCCTTGGAGCCCTGGCAGGCAGGCCCAAGCCCGGTTCACCAAGTGCCCATGATGGCGGGCGTATGGGATCCAGGCATGAGACGCCCTGTCCCGGGACCCACCCGCTGCCGAGAGGCAATGGGAGGTGTAAGCTCCCAGGGCCAAGGTCGCGCACCACCCCCAATCCCGTCCGCCGCCCAATGAGAGCGGCGGGTGGGCCTGCCTAGCCAGGCTCCAGAGACCTCCCCCCTCGGTCGGTGTACTCACCCCAAGGAAGGAAGCCGCCTTGGAGCCCTGGCAGGCAGGCCCAAGCCCGGTTCACCAAGTGCCCATGATGGCGGGCGTATGGGATCCAGGCATGAGACGCCCTGTCCCGGGACCCACCCGCTGCCGAGAGGCAATGGGAGGTGTAAGCTCCCAGGGCCAAGGTCGCGCACCACCCCCAATCCCGTCCGCCGCCCAATGAGAGCGGCGGGTGGGCCTGCCTAGCCAGGCTCCAGAGACCTCCCCCCTCGGTCGGTGTACTCACCCCAAGGAAGGAAGCCGCCTTGGAGCCCTGGCAGGCAGGCCCAAGCCCGGTTCACCAAGTGCCCATGATGGCGGGCGTATGGGATCCAGGCATGAGACGCCCTGTCCCGGGACCCACCCGCTGCCGAGAGGCAATGGGAGGTGTAAGCTCCCAGGGCCAAGGTCGCGCACCACCCCCAATCCCGTCCGCCGCCCAATGAGAGCGGCGGGTGGGCCTGCCTAGCCAGGCTCCAGAGACCTCCCCCCTCGGTCGGTGTACTCACCCCAAGGAAGGAAGCCGCCTTGGAGCCCTGGCAGGCAGGCCCAAGCCCGGTTCACCAAGTGCCCATGATGGCGGGCGTATGGGATCCAGGCATGAGACGCCCTGTCCCGGGACCCACCCGCTGCCGAGAGGCAATGGGAGGTGTAAGCTCCCAGGGCCAAGGTCGCGCACCACCCCCAATCCCGTCCGCCGCCCAATGAGAGCGGCGGGTGGGCCTGCCTAGCCAGGCTCCAGAGACCTCCCCCCTCGGTCGGTGTACTCACCCCAAGGAAGGAAGCCGCCTTGGAGCCCTGGCAGGCAGGCCCAAGCCCGGTTCACCAAGTGCCCATGATGGCGGGCGTATGGGATCCAGGCATGAGACGCCCTGTCCCGGGACCCACCCGCTGCCGAGAGGCAATGGGAGGTGTAAGCTCCCAGGGCCAAGGTCGCGCACCACCCCCAATCCCGTCCGCCGCCCAATGAGAGCGGCGGGTGGGCCTGCCTAGCCAGGCTCCAGAGACCTCCCCCCTCGGTCGGTGTACTCACCCCAAGGAAGGAAGCCGCCTTGGAGCCCTGGCAGGCAGGCCCAAGCCCGGTTCACCAAGTGCCCATGATGGCGGGCGTATGGGATCCAGGCATGAGACGCCCTGTCCCGGGACCCACCCGCTGCCGAGAGGCAATGGGAGGTGTAAGCTCCCAGGGCCAAGGTCGCGCACCACCCCCAATCCCGTCCGCCGCCCAATGAGAGCGGCGGGTGGGCCTGCCTAGCCAGGCTCCAGAGACCTCCCCCCTCGGTCGGTGTACTCACCCCAAGGAAGGAAGCCGCCTTGGAGCCCTGGCAGGCAGGCCCAAGCCCGGTTCACCAAGTGCCCATGATGGCGGGCGTATGGGATCCAGGCATGAGACGCCCTGTCCCGGGACCCACCCGCTGCCGAGAGGCAATGGGAGGTGTAAGCTCCCAGGGCCAAGGTCGCGCACCACCCCCAATCCCGTCCGCCGCCCAATGAGAGCGGCGGGTGGGCCTGCCTAGCCAGGCTCCAGAGACCTCCCCCCTCGGTCGGTGTACTCACCCCAAGGAAGGAAGCCGCCTTGGAGCCCTGGCAGGCAGGCCCAAGCCCGGTTCACCAAGTGCCCATGATGGCGGGCGTATGGGATCCAGGCATGAGACGCCCTGTCCCGGGACCCACCCGCTGCCGAGAGGCAATGGGAGGTGTAAGCTCCCAGGGCCAAGGTCGCGCACCACCCCCAATCCCGTCCGCCGCCCAATGAGAGCGGCGGGTGGGCCTGCCTAGCCAGGCTCCAGAGACCTCCCCCCTCGGTCGGTGTACTCACCCCAAGGAAGGAAGCCGCCTTGGAGCCCTGGCAGGCAGGCCCAAGCCCGGTTCACCAAGTGCCCATGATGGCGGGCGTATGGGATCCAGGCATGAGACGCCCTGTCCCGGGACCCACCCGCTGCCGAGAGGCAATGGGAGGTGTAAGCTCCCAGGGCCAAGGTCGCGCACCACCCCCAATCCCGTCCGCCGCCCAATGAGAGCGGCGGGTGGGCCTGCCTAGCCAGGCTCCAGAGACCTCCCCCCTCGGTCGGTGTACTCACCCCAAGGAAGGAAGCCGCCTTGGAGCCCTGGCAGGCAGGCCCAAGCCCGGTTCACCAAGTGCCCATGATGGCGGGCGTATGGGATCCAGGCATGAGACGCCCTGTCCCGGGACCCACCCGCTGCCGAGAGGCAATGGGAGGTGTAAGCTCCCAGGGCCAAGGTCGCGCACCACCCCCAATCCCGTCCGCCGCCCAATGAGAGCGGCGGGTGGGCCTGCCTAGCCAGGCTCCAGAGACCTCCCCCCTCGGTCGGTGTACTCACCCCAAGGAAGGAAGCCGCCTTGGAGCCCTGGCAGGCAGGCCCAAGCCCGGTTCACCAAGTGCCCATGATGGCGGGCGTATGGGATCCAGGCATGAGACGCCCTGTCCCGGGACCCACCCGCTGCCGAGAGGCAATGGGAGGTGTAAGCTCCCAGGGCCAAGGTCGCGCACCACCCCCAATCCCGTCCGCCGCCCAATGAGAGCGGCGGGTGGGCCTGCCTAGCCAGGCTCCAGAGACCTCCCCCCTCGGTCGGTGTACTCACCCCAAGGAAGGAAGCCGCCTTGGAGCCCTGGCAGGCAGGCCCAAGCCCGGTTCACCAAGTGCCCATGATGGCGGGCGTATGGGATCCAGGCATGAGACGCCCTGTCCCGGGACCCACCCGCTGCCGAGAGGCAATGGGAGGTGTAAGCTCCCAGGGCCAAGGTCGCGCACCACCCCCAATCCCGTCCGCCGCCCAATGAGAGCGGCGGGTGGGCCTGCCTAGCCAGGCTCCAGAGACCTCCCCCCTCGGTCGGTGTACTCACCCCAAGGAAGGAAGCCGCCTTGGAGCCCTGGCAGGCAGGCCCAAGCCCGGTTCACCAAGTGCCCATGATGGCGGGCGTATGGGATCCAGGCATGAGACGCCCTGTCCCGGGACCCACCCGCTGCCGAGAGGCAATGGGAGGTGTAAGCTCCCAGGGCCAAGGTCGCGCACCACCCCCAATCCCGTCCGCCGCCCAATGAGAGCGGCGGGTGGGCCTGCCTAGCCAGGCTCCAGAGACCTCCCCCCTCGGTCGGTGTACTCACCCCAAGGAAGGAAGCCGCCTTGGAGCCCTGGCAGGCAGGCCCAAGCCCGGTTCACCAAGTGCCCATGATGGCGGGCGTATGGGATCCAGGCATGAGACGCCCTGTCCCGGGACCCACCCGCTGCCGAGAGGCAATGGGAGGTGTAAGCTCCCAGGGCCAAGGTCGCGCACCACCCCCAATCCCGTCCGCCGCCCAATGAGAGCGGCGGGTGGGCCTGCCTAGCCAGGCTCCAGAGACCTCCCCCCTCGGTCGGTGTACTCACCCCAAGGAAGGAAGCCGCCTTGGAGCCCTGGCAGGCAGGCCCAAGCCCGGTTCACCAAGTGCCCATGATGGCGGGCGTATGGGATCCAGGCATGAGACGCCCTGTCCCGGGACCCACCCGCTGCCGAGAGGCAATCGATTTTTCTTTTCTTTATCTTTACAGGTTTTGTCCTACCTGGTAAAATGTATGTAACTTTAATAAATATTAGTCTTGGGAAGATAGAACTCACAATGTTTATAATACATAATATATTATAATTTTATGATATAATAACACATAATAATTCTGCTTCATTGCCATTACCTCATTTCTATTCTTGTTTTTACCAAATGAATAGAAGTAAAAATGAGAGGAAGATGAAGCTATATCTCCTAAACTCTCAGTTTTCTAATCCCATTCACACATCTCCCAGATAAGCCCTTCTAAAAATATCTTATTAGTTGAAAAGTCCATTAAAGAGAATTCATCCCCCTCATGCTAACTAGAATTGTAAGCTATCTGATCAGCCATGTCTTGACAAAAAAGTTTGAATTTAATAAAATCACATTTATAAAATTAATTCACTATACTGATAAAGACATAATGTGTAAATCCAAAAATTTTTCTTGTTAGAAGTGGTCGGTGTTGCCTAAAAGAAAATAAAAACTTGCCATTTGAAGTGTTTTCCATTATTAATGAAGAATCTGTTTTCTTGATGTAATTGGTTATTTTAAAGCACTACATGATTACAGTAAACATAAATTAATGTATGATTATAATCTTTCACCCTTTATGTAGCAATAAATTATTCTGCCAAACAAAAGTTACTATTGTTAAAAACAAAATGACACAAGTGCGAACCTGGAGTAACACTTAGCTATTCCAGGATATATCTGTCTAATTCCAGCATTTATCTTTTCTCATTATTTCAACAAGATGCTATTAAAGAAAATTAGATCTTTCCAACTAGGTTATATCATTTGTAAGGTAATAGTATCTACGAACTGATACTTGAGTTATAAATTCTAATTTCATCTTTTGTACTTTGAGAAAAGAGATTAACAATCTTATCCACATCAAAATGCTTGTTTTGAAGCATTGATTCCATCTCTTCAAATAGTTCTTTCTCCAGTTTCTTCATGTTGTCCAACAAAGTTTTAGCTTTTTCCTGAATAATTAAAAATATAAAAATAAATACACACATAAGTCAAATCAAATTCCAACCCACATCTACATGCAAGCTTGTTCATTTTGAGTTGTTTCTGGCTTGCTTTCTCCCTTATTTTTCAGCTGAGGAAGGCTCTCCCCTCTCCCATCACTCTGCCTTTCAACTAAATAAAATTTATTTTTTAGAAAAGGAAAAAAAATTAAATTCTTTGAAAAAATCATTGCTCTAGATTGAGTTAATACATTAATATCAAGTTATTATTTTTAATAGACAAAGACAATTATATAGAATAATCTACTAGCAAGATTTTTAAAAAACAACAGGACAATTGGAAATCTCATATTAATCATGTATGGAAGTCTACTGAAAATTGAGCTAAGTTATTTCTATGAGTTTAGATCTTCTATATTTAAGACCAGTATTACTAAATTAGGGAAACAGAACAGTATTGTTTAAGGGGTCAAGGAACTAAAAGACATTTTCTTTGAGACTGCCTCCTTGTTTCAGCAAGACAGAAAAAGGAAAGAAAGGAATTATTAGTATTAATGAGTTACCATGGTAACTAGAAAAACAGCAGGCTAAAATAAAGTTACTAGAAAGTGAGAAAGTGAGCATAATTTTAAAAATCTGAATTATCATGGAAGAATGGAACAAAACAGATTTGCAACCTTAATATAACCTTCAGTATGAAACCATACAGTTTCTCTCTCTTTGTAACTGCCCTGTGAGTGCAGGGTCCCAAGACATTGGGCCATCTTCTACTGCTTTTCCAGGCCACATATAGGGAGCTGGATGGAAAGTGGCACAGCCAGGACACAAACCAGCACCCATATGGGATCCCAGCACTTGCAAGGTGAGGATTTAGCCACTGAGCCATCACAATGGGCCAAATAAATAAAATATTTTAAAAATAAATAGATGAAAGTACTATTGTAATTTTTAAAAGGAGAGGTGCAGTGCCGTGACCTGGTGGCTTGGGTTCTCGCCTTGAGTGTGCTGGGATCCTATGTGGGTGCTGGTTCTGGTCCTGGCAGCTCCACTGCCAGACCGGCTCCCTGCTTGTGGCCCGGGAAGGCAGTCAGCGACTGCCTGGGGACCTTGCGGCCCTGTGCCAACGTGGAAGACCTGGAGGAGGATCTGGGCTCCTGGCTCCGGGTAGGCGCAGCATAGGCCGTTGAGGTCACTTGGGAAGTGAATCATCGGACGGAAGATATTTCTCTCTGTCTCTCCTCCTCTCTGTATATATATATATATATATATATATATCTGACTTTGCAATAAGAATTTTAAAAAAGCACTATCATGCTTGATATTAGTTACTATTATGTTTAATATGCTAAATTTCTCTAAAACAGACCTCTTACATTACTAATTGAAAACAAAAGATAATAATGCTCTATTGCACTCTGAGCATCTAAAATATTTCCAAATCTATTTTTTATATGAAGGAAGGAAAAAAGCTGAGAGCCTGAAATTCAATAAATGGAATGAATCAAACTTTCTATTTGATATGAAATGACACAGAGGATCAACTAATCATACCTTATTATTTTCTAATATTTCCAATGCCTGTTGATGTTTTTGGTAGAGTGGGTGTCTTCTGTCAGGCTTTGGTTTCTTTTTTATTGGGTCTTCAAGTTCAAATGTGGGTGAACTGGTATCCAACAGTTGTGAAATATGTGGCACAAATACGAAAGGCTTAAAAACAGATCTAGAAAAAAAGAGTCTTCATTAAATTGGTATGTCAATATATTTAAAAATATTTAGCATCCCTTTAAGCCTTTCAAGATTCCATGTGGTTAGCAGTTTACTATCAATGATGTTACATGTTAATTGTTCCTGTCATATTGGTGAAAACAATTTTGCCTTCCCTGATACTCTTGGGATATTCTTTGGAATTTTGTGTAGCCTTATATTCTTGTGAACTTAACAAAGGGCCTGGTGCATAAACCATGTCAATGAAGTACTAATTGACCATTTCTTCCTTCACCCTCCACAGTTGGAGGGTGATATTCAGTGTTGGAGATTGACATCTGGATATAACTTGACAAAGTCATCAACTAATGGTTCTATCGTACCCTTTGACTTCTTGCTTGTTTATAGCATTCTGTACTTTACCGGTCAGGATCGGGAGTTCCTGTAAAGAAGTGAACACAGGGCAGGCTGGGGTCTTGAGGTAAAACAGAAACCATGCTTGCAGTCGTCATGAATCCACCGTCCATATTAATGCCACTTGGTTTATCTCGAAGAATCTCCATCATTGTTTCAAAATTTATGTTTCCTAGAGAAAACAATTTTTAAGAATCATCAAATGTACATATATGCATATATCCATAATATACAATGTGAAATATGGGTCTTGGTATAAATAAAATAAGATTAAAACAATATCAATAGCTGTGAAATCTATTCCATGGTGATGGGAAGTTTTTAAAAAACATACATAAGGGCCCGGCGCGGTGGCGCAAGTTGTTAAGGGTCCTCGCCTTGCATGCCCGGGATCCCATATGGGCGCCGGTTCTGATCCCGGCAGCCCTGCTTCCCTTCCAGCTCCCTGCCTGTGGCCTGGGAAAGCAGTTGAGGACGGCCCAAAGCTTTGGGAACCTGCACCCGCGTGGGAGACCCGGAGGAGGCTCCTGGCTTCGGATCGGCATAGTATCGGCCCGTTGCGCTCACTTGGGGAGTGAATCATCGGATGGAAGATCTTCCTCTCTGTCTCTCCTCTCTGTATATCCGCCTTTCCAATGAAAAAATAATAAAAAATAAATCTTTAAAAAAAATAAATAAAAAACATACATAAAGTATGCAAAAATCTCAAAACTACTGGAGCAGACAGAAAAAACTTCCTAAGAGGAAAGAATCAGTAAAGCAATAACGCAAATCCAAATGCTCTTGTGGATGTTTGAAAGCACACTGAGTCAGCAATGAACTGACTATCTCAACAACCATTACCCAAGTCTATCTATCCGTTCTGGCAGACAAATATTAAAGACAGTATTGTGCTTAATTTCCAGTCTTTCACAAGGCATTCTTAGCAACATAACAAGTCAAGGGACAGCATTGTGGCAAAGTAGGAAAAGCCACCAGATGCGTGCTGGTTCAAGAGCTGGCTGCTGCAAATTCAATCCACATCCCTGATAGTGACCCACGACAAACAACATGAGATGGTCCAGGTGTTTTTCAGATCCTGCCATCCAGATGGGAAGCCGGATGAAGCTCCAGGATCCTGTCTTATGCCACTGCAGCCAACTGGGGAGTGAATCAGCAGATAGAAGATTCATTCATTCATTCATTCATTCTCTCTCTTTCTGTAATTCTGATTTTCAAATAAATCTTTAAAAAATGAAAACAAATTATTTTCCTATAATAATTTCTGTGCCTGACATCAATGGCTTTATATAAGACTATGAATTATAAAGTGAGTACGAATGAACATAAACACAGTTTGGGTTCCTGGAATTTTAATGTGCACCATTCTGCTGAACTAATTTAATAAAATTTTAAGCATCTGTGGGTTATGATGAAATTTTGTAGTAAAGTGTTGTACATGATTATAATTTATTTTTTGCTCTCATTTAAATTTTTAATATTTTAAGGAAAAACTGAGAAAAATAGGAAAACAGAGAAAACCTCTATGGGTAAACATGTGTTTCTGGTTATAGAGAGGATCAGAGTCCAGTATTTGGATGATTGAACCAAAACAATTTGAAAGCCAGTGATGCCTTCCAACAGCTCTGCTTCTTGCTATCCATACCCATAGTTAATGAGGAAGCTCAGAACTGACTGACCTCATGACAAAAAAGGTCTTAGCCTTCCCAAAGCAGTCCTCCAAAAGGAGACTATTTTTCTTCTCACAAGTGTTCTATTCTCAAAAATTTATGACTACCAATTTCCTCCTGAATAAAATTAAGACTCCTTCAAATTAAAACTTACAACTAAGCTGGACTAAATTGACCTTTTCATCCCCATCTTTATGCATTTATGATCTTTTCTTCAAATTGAATCTAGCTTTATCATTAGCTTAAAAGTTCTACAGAGATAAGGATGGTGTTTTTCTCTGCTAAGTTTCCACCCACTTAACAAGTATCTATTAAGCGACAAGCACTGTATCAGGTACTGGAGATATAGATAAATCTAAATAAACAGAAATAGGTATTTGTGAATGTAAATAAGCAAAAGTCTCCTGATCCATTTTCAACAGAAGGTACCACAGTTAATTCAGTGAGGGTCTTTCCAGAAAAGGTTCAGTATAGGTTTAACTGTTTTCGTTTGATTAGATACAAGAAATTTTTCTGAAGATTTATTTGGAAAGCAGAGTTAAAGAAAGAGAGAAAGACTGAAACAGAGCTCTTTCATTTGCTGGTTCTCCACTCCCCTAATGGCCACTATGGCCAGGGCTGGGCCAGGACAAAGCCAGGAGCCAGGGGATTCTAGGTCTCATACATGGGTAGCAGGCCCCAAGTATTTAGATCATTTTCTGCTGCTTTCCCAGGTACATTAGCAGGGAGTTGGATCAGAACTGGAGCAGACAATACTTGGACTGGCACCCTTATAAGATGTCAGTTTCACAGTCAGAGGCTGAACACATTATGCTGTAACATCAGTAGACAAAAATTATAAGTTATCAAACAAAACTTGTATCAGAAAATAGCCACTTGAAATAACATTTAAAATCAAAATCAAAATCATGGTAAAGAGCAAAGATAAAGGATTAAATGTATTTTTACATAAAATATTACACAAATAAGGGAGAGAGAAGGACCAAGACTAAACAAATTGCTACTTTGCCAATACTGAGAATGAAGCCAGGGTATTAAGACAGAAATTGGGCCCACCACAATTGACTAATCCTCTACCTCTAAGTGCCAGGATCCCATAAGGGTCCCCGTTCAGGCCCGGCTGCTCCACTTCCTATCCAGCTTCTCTTTGTGGTATGGGAAAACAGTGGAGGACGGCCAAAGCCTTGGGACCCTGCAAGTGCATGGGAGATCCAGAAAAGCTCCTGGCTCTTGGTGTTAGATAGGCTCAACTCTGACCATTACAACCATTTGGGGAGTGAACCAACAGATGGAGGATCTTTCTATCTACCCTGATCTTGAAATCAACCAAAAAAGTACAAAAATAAACAAACCTTATAGACCAATATTCCTCATGAAAACAATTGCAAAATTACTCAACAAAATATAGCAAATAGAATCTAGTAATATAAAAATAGAACTACATATAATATCAATCTAGAAAAATAATTTACAAATTTCAAAATAAATTATGCATGATAAAAACTCAGTAACTAGCTTAACTTAATAAAGTTTATAAAATATATCTGCAAGGATTCCTTAAAAAGTCTATATAAACTGTGCATTATGAAAAAAGTGGGGCCCAGCGGCGTGACCTATTGGCTTAAGTCCTTGCCTTGAACGCCCCGGGATCCCATATGGGCGCCAGTTCTAATCCTGGCAGCTCCACTTCCCATCCAGCTCCCTGCTTGTGGCCTGGAAGGGCAGTCAAGGATGGCCCAAAGCTTTGGGACCCTGCACCCATGTGGGAGACGCGGAAGAGATTCCTGGCTCCTGGATTTTGATTGGCTCAGCTCTAGCCGTTGCGGCCACTTGGGGAGTGAATCATCGGATGGAAGATCTTCCTCTCTGTCTCTCCTCCTCTGTATATCTGACTTTGTAATAAAAATAAATAAATCTTTAAAAAACAAAAAAGAAAAAGTGCACATAGCTTCCACATTTTTGGATCAAAAATATTTATCTTTTAATTCCATTTTCCCACAAACTTTTGAAGTCTTCTCAGACAAGTAATTACAAGTAATATTATACTCAATGGTAAATGTCCCACATATTTCCCCTTAACAATGAGACCAAGACAAGGATGTTGAACAAGGCAAGCAGATACATCACCTTTATTCAACATAATATTAGAAATCAGTCAGCATGATTGTACAGTGGATTAAGATGTT
>NW_024466655.1:0-24939 GCF_017591425.1 Ochotona curzoniae | reverse complement strand
GTAAGTGGCAGAAAGTATGCCTTCTCAGGGGTAAAGGTATTAGGTGTAAATATCTGGGCTGAATCAGCTCCTGAAGTCAATCATGCTGTCTGAAAAATGTCTGACCTTCAGAAACAACCATTTTCAAATGTTAAAACCCACCACTGACTTTTATCACCTACACAAAATGCCCTGCATGACACATCAATTTCTGATCCAAGAAGAGCTAACAGTAGATTGACCAAGAATCCCACTAGCTACAAAAAGTCTTTTGCCTAGAATAATTTGGGAGAACAGCCTTTGCTCTTTGCAATGTGTAGCAACTCAGAATATTAGGCGCATCCAATTGTGGAAATTATTTATGAGCAATAAGACATAGTTTAGCATTATGTTAAGCCAATGTCTAAGTAAACTCTTCACAAAGTAAAGGACCTTTCCAGATAAGTTACCACAATGTTCAACAGCAGCCTAACTGGATCTGAAGGCTCCTGACACCATAGGCCCCACCCTCCCTATCATCTTCATTAGTATTTTATGCAACTAATACAAAACTGTGCGAAAATGAACAGGGTAGAAAGAAAGCGATCCAAACAAGGAAAAGAACATCTGTTTACAAATCAATCACATGGATCAACAAACTATATTTGAAACTACCACCTGACAGAATCTTGATCAGACTATCCACCATAAATCTGAAAACAGCAAATAGGGTCTGTACTCATTTGAACTTTTCATTACAAGAAATGGTAAATCAAACCCAAAACTGCCTTAAGCAAAAAGAAAATGGACTAAATCAGTCTCTCTCTCTCCTTCTCCCTCTCTCTCTCTCGCACACGCGCACACTCACACACACAGGCAAGTGCCTGAGTCCATAACAAAACCAACTAAATGTCTGGCTTGATCTCTGTCAGTCTCTATATCTTCCTAATCACAGAAATGGCTCCACACAGTCCTGCCAAGAAGACAGAAGTACCACCTGGATCCTCTTGTCCCTTTCACCAGGAAAGCAAAAACTTCCTGAACACAACTACCCCTCTCCACCCAACACCCTCCATCCCTGCCACTCACCCAAACCTAATAAACTTGTGTCATCACAGGGGTATTCATCTTTGGAATCAATTTCAGCATTTCATCAGCCAGAAGTCGGACAAAGCCACCCAGAACTGCAAGAGAAGCTGCCAGAGGGAGAAAGTAGTTCATTCAGGCTCCTATGCAGATGGAGGAATACAGAGCTCGGGAGGAAGGGTTGGAAAGATACTCCCTGGCCTTGACCAAGCAGTTAACTATTCCCAAAGCAATCAGTCAACATCAGGGCAGAACTATGGCAGCTCCAAGGAGGCAGCGAAATGGAAAAACTGACAGTTTATGTGACAGTTTGCACATGAGTCATATGATACTTAGTATAGAGGTATTGGGACATAAGGGAAGACATGACCAGGGGTTAAAAGAACACTCATTTAAGCATTTTAGAAAGCTAATTACTGGCTTCACAAGGAGTAAGGGACACAGAACCACAGCATGCAACTCACAAGTCAGTACACCACTCTTATATAGTCAAAAGTACTGATATACTTGCAATAAATATACTTGAAATCTGCAATATTAAAATAATTGGGAAAGTATAAGGGAAAAAATTATAAAGGACTTAAGAGTTCCATCCAACTTACAAGCTAACAAATTAAACGGCCAGTTTCATGACTGCCAGAAGAAGACAAAAGGCTTGGGTCAGAGACAAAGAACGAAGCAGGAGACATGAAACCTTTGATCAGGGACAAAGGACGATTTACTACTGACAGCAATGGTACTAGCCAGGGTAGCTTTTTGCCTCAATGACCCTCCAACCTCCAACTTTCCCAGATATCCAAAGAGGCCCAGTGACTCTGCAAATGCTCTGCGTTGCATTACAGGAGGGAAACTCCCACTGTGGGGAACCTTAATGTGTCATGATGGGATGACAGCATGCCTGGTCTCTGTGGTGCAGAAAAGCAGCAAGTCTACCTTCCAAGGCTGTAAGCTGACAGACTAGATGGACACTATACTGCCCAAAGTATCCACTATTCAAATATTCTTCACAAGATAGACTGAAAAAAAAGTATCTCTGCTAGCAATAAAATACATGCAGAAATGTGTGAGAACTATGAACAAGTATCTCTTGGCAAGGCAGAGAGTTAAAATCTCCTGGTAAATACATGCCAAAAAGTATTGACTTTTAGAAACAGGGCTTCACAGGCCCAGCATAATAGCCTAGTGGCTAAATCCTCACCTTGCATACACTGGGATCCCATGAGGACACTGGTTCATGTCCCAGCTGCTCTACTTCCCATTCAGATCCCTGATTATGGCTTAGGAAAGTAATAAAGAATGGGCCAAAGCCTTCAGACACTGCACCCATGTGGGAGACTGAGCAGAAGTTCCTGACTCCTTGCTTCAGATCAGCTCAACCCGGTCATTGCGGCCACTTGGGGAGTGAAACAGTGGACAGAATATCACTCTCTCTGTCCCTTCTTTTCTCTATAAATCTCTTTCCATAAAAATAAAATAAATCTCTAAAAAAGAGTGAGAAAGAAACAGGGCTTACAGAAAAGTCACTAATGATATATTGAGCAGTGGCTACCCGGAGTTAGAAATGGGTATGTGAGAGGGAGAGAATTTGGGGAGTGGGGCATGAAACCCCAGTGCCTATGGAAATATATCATAAAACAATAATAAAATAATTTTTAAAAACTAGAAATAAATCTACATAAAATAGAAAAAAAATCACAAAAACAGAATTAAGTGCGTATGAGATAGAGGGAAAGGAGAAGCACAGGGGACAGTTATCTTGTTGCCAATTTCTGCAATATTTGACTTAAATCGTGAGCATATACTGTTTTGATAAGTGGAATCTTAAAGACATGTACAAATTTAACAAGAAAAAAAACAAACATGAGCGTGTCAATTGTATCTTCTCATCCCAGGATACAATTCCAATAATAAGACTTAAATACTGAACACAACAGAGCTCCCTAAAAGTGATGAGTGTGGCTGTGACAATGTAGTTGCAGAAGAGGTGGCAACACTTGGTTCTTAGCTCTGGTTAAGAATTTGGTTCTCCAGCTATAAGATGCATATGCCAAGTGACAGCCAAGGAAAGTCCCTGCAAATGGAGGTGAAGGTTTTATAAGCCATATGCTCTGACCCTCTGCCATTTTCATTTAAAAAGAAGAAAAAGAAACTAAGAAAAAATGGATCACTGCTAAAAATCAGAGTCCAGTTTATCAATCAAATAACAGAATACCTACTTATACGCAAAACACCCAGGAAACAGACAGACTCGTACAGAACCAATTCTCAACTCAAGGAGCTTCATCCATTGTTGTTAACATACCTGCCAACTCTGATTAGCAAACAGTAGAGGGGAGGAGGAACACTTGGCACAGTGGCCAAGGTATCACTTGGAAATACCCACCTCCTATATCAAGTGCTGATTCCTGATTATAACTTCCTGCTAATGCTGACCCTGGGAGGCCACAGGTGACAACTCAAGTATCTAGGGACTTACCCCCACTTGGGAGGCAAAGATGGAGTTCCTCGTTCCTGGCTTTCTTTGGTCTGGCTCAACCCAAGTTATTACAGACATTTAGGGGAGTAAAACAGTGGATAGAAGATTTTTCTCCATTTCCCTCCCTCTCCCTCTCTCTCTTTCAAAGACATAAATAATAATTTGCTAATATGAAAAAAAAAAACCAGTAAGGGGTTTGTTTACCTAGGAAGAACTTCAGAGTTGAAAGAACTAGCTGAGAACAAGTAAACAAGCTCCAGAAGCTGACCAGACCTAATTCAAGCTCTAGGCTGAGAATGGAGCTGAAGGCACAGAACACTCTCTTCCAAGGCTACCAACATCAAAACACTCCGCTCTTGTCCAATGCCCCCACTGCCATGGAGCCCAGGATGTTGCTGTCATTCCAAGGCTAAAAGGAACCTCAAGACACTCTCCAAACAAATCAAAGCCCCAAGTTAGAAACTCACCATTTTCACATCAGTCATGTGCCTCAGATCTGCCTGCAAGCATCACAGGAAAGTTATTTTTTTCTAATTTGATGGAACCCAATCTCCCCTCCCACCAACGCATCAAGGGGGAGAGGTAAAAGGTCATCAACAGAATGGGAATAAACAATACACAAGAAACGTCACCAGTTAACCAGTGACAAAGAAATAATTTAAAAATCTCAATCACTTTTAAAATTTCCTTTTCATACAGATTCATAATTCTCATAATCTTTCCATAGTTGGATGTTTTAATTCTCATAATACCCCTTGTTAGTCTCTTTTTGAGAGATAGAACACAGAATGATAGACAAAGAGAAAGAGAGCTCCCATCACCTAGTTCATTCCCCAAATACCCACAATGGCCAGGGCTGGGACGAGTCCTAGGCACAGGAAACAGGGACCCAATCTGCATGTCTCACAAGGGTGGCCAGGACACTACTACTGCAGCCATCACCTGTTGCCTCTCACAGTAACATTAGCAGGAAGCTGGTATCAAGAAAGGTGTTAGGATTCAGACCCAGACATTCTGATGCAGGACACAGACATTTTCACTAGGGTCTTCACCACCAAGCCAAATGTCCACCTCTCATAACACTCCTAGGAGCAGCCATGATGGCACAATAGGTTAACTCAGACATGCTGCTGGCACACATGTGGGGAGTGAACCAGGGTAAGGAAGATCAAACTGTCTCTCTCTCCATCCCCTTTCTGACTTTAAAATAAATGAGAATACGCATTTTTCAAAAGATTCTTAAACAGAGGAATTGCATCATATACCACTTAGAGTTTAAAGGAAAATTAATTTTAGTTCTCCTATTACCCAAATCCCTTAGACATCACTGTCTCCACTAGATGGATTCACAGACCCTCTGCCATATGTATTTCTAGGGAAATGGTAGTTAGCAATGAAAGAATGGACCTTTGATATTCAATATTCTTCTAACACTAAGCAATGAAACACTTCCTCTCAACACACACACGACTCTGCTGTCCCATATGCTAGCCAGTTACCATAGATACACATATACATGACGTGTGGCTAGTTCAAACTGAAATGTACCTTAAGTATAATGTACTCTCTGGATTTTGAGTATCTTACATGAAAAACAGAAACCAGAAAGTAATATCTCTCAATAATCCTGTTATTTTATTGCCAAATGTTGATATAAAATTTTGGGTAAATTGGGTTAAATGTAAAGTATCAGCAAAAACAATGGTGCATTTTTTTCACTTGGTTTAATGCACATCTAGACTGTTTCATGACATCGGTGCTTCACATTTGGGATTACAGTTACATGTGATTTCTATTAGCCACTGTTGGTTCAGACACGTAGGATTCATTCAGCTCAATGTCCCCACATGATTAGCATGGGAACGTCACCTTCCACCCAACAAACAAGGGAATTCAGGTCCAGAAACTTCTGCAGAGACCATCTCCCAGGCTGGGGCTTCCATGGAGAAGCAAAGAGAAGCAGGATCATGTGGGGAAGGCCTGCAGTGCATCCTTGCCTGGTACAAGTGAATGAATTCTTTAGGAAAGCAGCAGTTAGAACAAGGATGAGCTCAGGCTTTCGGGACCCAAGATGTCAACAAGCACACTAATCATAAAGTTACTACATATAGATAGCCATTTATCATTCAGGAGTTGGAACCCTGATTGCCTCATAAAGAGATGGAGACATTGACAGGTTACTCCCTGGCTCTTGATGACATATGACGCTCTCATCCATTCTAGGACTCCCAGTAAGAATGCAGTAACCAGGATTAAACCAGCAGGCATTGCCCAATCTTGGATTCTAAAACCAGGAGACAAAACCAACCTCTTCCCTTCTAAAGTTAAGTATGCCCTGGCTAATTCACTGTACTAATGAAAACTGACTACTAGGTAAACTTTATTTCAGACAAATGCCCAAGCACAGGCTCTGCATTCAAAAAATATGATCTTTCCAAAGTACCGCATGAACAGTCCAAAAGCAAAATTCACCTTCCGTTTTGCTTCCCCACACATTGCTTATTGATTTATCAAACTTCAGCTACATCAGCAATTTCTATTTTAAAAAAAAAAGTCACTAATCTGATTGAAGGATAGATTTAATTTGTCACAGGAAGAGCCACTGAATTCTTTAGGACCTTGAACAAACTAGCAGAGCATACTCTTCCCTGGCCCTTTACCTCCACACAACAAGGAACTTGATGACCTTGGGCTCTTTGCACTACTGTTCTCCCAGCTGAAGCTAATGAGATCTTATCCAAGCAAAATTATAGCAGTTCCCTCCAGTATAAAGACTCACACCAGCAAACTGCAAGTACTCACAAAACCAAATATACTACTTTAAAGACAAAGCTGGGTAAATGGCTTTGAGATGCAACCTAAATCTTTCCTTTGTTCAATATATCTCATTGTCTATTACCCACTCTAGGTACCGGTGACACACAACAGGACCTGTTCCCATGACAGAAGGCCCTACAGAGGGCAGTGAGGCAAGAAACATCCAATGACCCCAGAGCCACACTTCAGGGAGAGGAAGGGAGCCCCTGAAATGCCCAATGTGCTCCAAGTGAAGAGAATAATTGCCCCACCTCAACCCCTCCAATGCCCATCTCTCATAGTAAAGGGTCCCCATGAGTCTTCTGTTCAATGAGCTCAGCAGGGCCAGCCTTTATCCCCACAGCAAAAGCATTTTCTTTGGTTTTTTTACTCCTTACACATTTTTTGCTCCCTGGGTATGTGGTAAAAAAACAGCCCACAAAGACCCATATACCCTAATCTTGGAATCTGAGCAACTTTCTTCATAATAGCAAACAAAGGGGATATTATTCTGAACTACCCCTGTGGGTAGTTCTTTTTTTTTTTTTTTTTTTTTTTTTTTTTATTATTGTTGCTTACATTGTATTGTGTAGTACAGTTTCATAGGCGCTGGGGATTCCCCCCACCCCTCCCATACCCCTCCCCCCATGGTGGATTCCTCCACCTTGTTGCATAACCATAGTTCAAGTTCGGTTGAGATTCATTGCTTGCAGACACATGCCTAGCATAAAGTTCAGCGTCTTATTGTCCAGATAAGTTCAGTGGCCTCTTGGGGAGACCTTCTATGGTCTGAAAATAGGTCTAACAGAGTAAAGATCCAGTCAGTTAAAAGCCCCAACGAGGCCACAGTATCAATATACAACATTATGGAATTAATTGACATAGTATTGGGTAAACAATATGTTAAAAATAATGCAAGTTCCATTCTTCGAAACATCTGGGTTGAGACAGTATCAATGACAGGTTCAAAAAAAAAAAAAAATAACAAACAACCAAACAAAAAATTACAGGTTAAATCAAGGCAAACATGTGGTATCTAATCTTTTGGGATTCGCTCATTTCCCTTAGCATTATAGTTTCCAGTTGTACCCATTTAGCCACAAAGAACTGCATTTTGTTTTTTTTAATAGCTGAGTAGTATTCCATGGAGTAGATGAACCAAAGCTTTCTTATCCAATCTTCTGCTGATGGGCATTTCGGTTGCTTCCATGTTTTTGCAATTACTGATTGTGCTGCAATGAACATAGGGATGCATGTTGGTTTGTCGTAAAACAGGTGTTTTGGATATATTCCTAGGAGTGCTATTGCTGGGTCATATGGTATGCAGATTTTGAGTTGTTTGAGTGTTCTCCAGACTGATTTCCATAAAGGCTGTACCAATTTGCAGCTCCACCAGCAGTGGAGTAGGGTTCCCTTTTCCCCGCATCCTCGCCAGCAAGCGTCGTTGGTGTTCTTGTTTATGTGGGCCAATCTTACTGGTGTTAGGTGGTACCTCATCGATGTTTTAATTTGGATTTCCCTTATTGCTAGGGAGCTGGAACATTTTTTCATATGTTTGTTTGCCATTTGGACTTGTTCCTTTGTGAAATGTTTGCCCATTTCCCGTGCCCATTTCTTGAGTGGCTTGTTTGTTTTGGTTTTTTGGTTGTTTTGAAGTTCTTTATATATCCTGGAAATTAGCCCCCTATCGCCTATATCGTGTGCAAAGATCTTCTCCCACTCTGTGGGTTGCTTTTTTACTTTGTTGATTGTTTCCCTTGCTGTACAGAAGCTTCTTAGTTTGATGAGGTCCCATTTGTTTATTCTGTTCTCAACTGCTATTGCTTTTGGTGTCCTTCTTAGAAAGTCGGGACCTACTCCTAGGTCTTGCAGGGTATTTCCTACATTTTCTTGCAAGAGTTTGAAGGTTTCTGGATGTAGGTTTAGGTCTTTTATCCATGTAGATTGGATCTTAGTGTATGGTGATAGATGTGGGTCTATTTTTTTGTTTCTACAGGCTATCAGCCAGTTGTCCCAACAACATTTACCAAAGAGGCCTTCCCACTTGCTTGAGCTGTCATTGGTCTTTTTGTCAAAGATTAATTGGTTGTATTTGTGTGGGTTCCCTTTTGGTGTTTCTATTCTATTCCATTGATCTTCCTTTCTGTCTTTGTGCCAGTACCAGGCTGTTTTGATAACCACTGCTCTATAGTATGTCCAGAGGTCCGGGATTGTGATTCCCCCTGCTGACTTCTTATTTTTCAGGATGGTTCTAGCTATTCGTGGTTTTTTGTGCTTCCAGATGAACTTTTGAATCATTGTATCCAGTTCCGTGAAGAATGTTTTGGGCAATTTGATTGGAATTGCATTGAAAATGTATATTGCTTGTGGTAGTATAGACATTTTAATGATATTGATTTTGCCTATCCAGGAGCACGGGATGTTATTCCATCTTTTGAGGTTTTGTTCAATTTCCTTTTTAAATAGTTTGTAGTTTTCTTCGAATAGGTCTCCTACGCTTTTGGTTAGATTTATTCCCAAATACTTCATACTTCTCTCTGCTATTTTGAATGGTATCCTGTTGGTTAGATCTTCTTCCATCTTGGTGTTATTTGCGTACACTATGGCTGTTGATTTTCGTTCGTTAATTTTGTACCCCGCCACTCTGCCAAACTCTCGTATAAGTTCTAGCAGTTTCTGTATTGAGTCTCCTGGTTTTTCTATGTATAGGATTATGTCATCTGCATATAGTGAAAGCTTGACTTCTTCGTTTCCTATACGTATGCCTTTGATTTCTTTTTCTTGTCTTATGGCCTCTGCAAGTACCTCTAGGACTATGTTGAATAGCAGTGGTGATAGCGGGCACCCTTGTCTTGTTCCAGATCTCAGTGGGAAGGGTTCTAGCTTTTCTCCATTCAGTATGATACTGGCGTTGGGTTTTTCATAAATTGCTTTGATTATGTTGTGGATTTTCCCATCTATGCCTACTTTGGCTAGAGTTTTTAGCATGAAGAGGTGTTGGATTTTGTCGAAAGCTTTTTCTGCATCTATTGAAACTATTATGTGGTTCTTGTTTTGCTGTTTTTGGATATGGTTTATAACATTTATGGATTTCCGAATGTTGAACCATCCCTGCATCCCAGGGATGAATCCTACTTGATCCGGATGAATGATCTGTCTGATGATTTTTTGAATTCTATTGGCTAGGATTTTGTTGAGAATTTTAGCATCAATGTTCATCAGAGAAATAGGTCTGTAGTTTTCCTTCTCTGATGGTTCTCTGTCCGGTTTTGGGATTAAGGTGATGTTGGCTTCATAGAATGAGTTTGGGAGGGTTGCTTCCTCCTCTATTGTTTTGAAGAGCTTGTAGAGGATTGGGGTTAGTTCTGTTCGGAATGTTTTGTAGAATTCTGTAGTGAAGCCGTCTGGGCCTGGGCTTTTTTTCGTTGGGAGATCCTTGATGACTGTTTCAATCTCTACCTCGGTTATGGGTTTATTTAATTCTGCAGTTGCCTCCGGACTGAGTTTTGGTAAGTGGTGGGAGTCCAAGAACTTTTCTATTTCTTGGTGGTCCTCAAATTTGTGGGAGTACAGTTCTTTGTAGTAATTTCTAATTATTTTCTTAATGATTGCAGTGTCTGTTGTTATGTTGCCTTTTTCATCTTTAATGCTATTAATTCTCACTTTCTCTTGTTTTTTTTTGGTCAATCGGGCCAGTGGAGTGTCTATTTTGTTTATTTTCTCAAAAAACCAACTTTTTGATTTGTTGATTTTATGTATAGTTTTTTTGATTTCTATTTGGTTTATCTCCTCCCTTGTTTTGATGATTTCTTGTTTCCTATTGTGCGTGGGACTCTTCTGCTGCTGTTTTTCCAGATCCTGGAGGTGTGAGGTTAGTTCCTGTATTTGGCGTCTTTCTTGGGCCTTGACATGCGCTCCGATTGCGATGAATCTACCTCGTAGCACTGCTTTGGCGGTGTCCCACAAGTTTTGGAATGTTGTATCAGAGTTTTCATTGGTTTCCATAAATTTTTTGATCTCATCTTTGATTTCTTCTCTGACCCAATGTTCGTTTAATAGCATATTGTTCAATTTCCAAGAGTGCGTATACTTCTTGGGGAGTTTTGAGTTGTTGATTTCCAGTTTCATCCCATGGTGGTCTGAGAGGGTACATGGTATGATACTAATGTTTTGGAAGTTGTTTAGATTCGCTTTATGTCCTATCATGTGGTCGATTCTGGAGAAGGTGCCATGCACCGCTGAGAAGAATGTATAGTCTGTGGCCTTAGGATAAAAAGTTCTATATATGTCTACTAAGTCCAGTTGTTCTATTGTTTGTGTGAGCTCTGTTGTTTCTTTGTTGAGTTTTTGTTTCGTAGACCGGTCCATTGTTGTTAGAGGTGTGTTGAGATCGCCTACAAGAATTGTGCGGGTGTCTATGTCTTCCCTTAAGTCTGTAAGTAATTGCTTTACGTAACTAGGTGCATTAAGATTCGGTGCATAAACATTAATGATGGTGATTGCTTCTTGATGGATCATTCCTTTCACCAGTATAAAATGGCCTTCCCTGTCTCTTTTGATGTTAGTTAGAATGAAATCTATCTCGTCTGAAATTAGGATAGCTACCCCAGCTTTTTTTTCTCGTCCATTAGCGTGAAATATCTTTTTCCATCCCTTCACTTTCAGTTTCTTTGCATCCTTTCTGGTTAGATGCGTTTCTTGTAGGCAACAGATGGTTGGGTCTTGTTTGATGATCCATTCTATTAATCTCTGTCTTTTGATTGGTGAATTTAGACCATTTGTGTTGAGAGTTAAAATTGAGAGGTTGCAATTTTGCCCTGCCATGTGTTTGTGTTGTGTATGTGTTGTTGCCTATGTAGTTGTCTTGTTTGTGCGGCCTTTAGTTTGGAGACCTTCTTATTTGCCAACTTTGTTTGTGATTTGCCTCCTTTTTGTCCGGGACTAGCGCATTTCTAAGGAGACTTTGCAGGGCTGGTTTTGTGTAGACATATTCTTCTAGTTTTTCTTTGCTATTGAAGTATCTGATTTCGTTCTCAAATACAAATGAGATCTTTGCTGGGTAGATTATTTTTGGTTGACAGTTGTTTTGTTTCAGGACTTGGAAGATCTTTGTCCATTCTCTCCTTGCTTGTAGGGTCTCTTCGGAGAAGTCAGCAGTAATTCTGATGGGTTTTCCCCTGTATGTGATCTTTTCTCTACTTCGTACTTGTCTCAGGATTCCTTCTTTGTCTTCATTGGAGTAGAACTTGAGCACCGTGTGTCTGGGTGAAGATCTCTTTGGATCATGTCTGTTGGGAGTTCTCTGTCCATCCTGTATGCGGGGTGGATTCGTGTTCCAAGTGTTTTGGAAGTTTTCCTGTATAATTTCATCAAGCACTGCTTGCATCCCAGATTCTCTTTCTACTCCCTCGGGGAGGCCGATGATCCGAATATTCAATTTTCTAAGGTAATCCTTCATCTCTTGCATCATTTTATTAGTTTTGCTGAGGTTTGTCTCTAGCTGTTTAATTCGCTGGGCACTTTCATTTTGTGTGTCTTCTGTTTCAGAGATCCTTTCCTCTGCCGCATTTATTCTGTTGATGAGGCTTTCAATTTTATTCTCTTGGGCATCCAGTTTGGTTTTGATTTGTTGTATTTCGGTGATTATGCGGTTCTGGTAGTCTTCCAGCTTTGTGTCCACGTCTCTGAGAAATTTTAGCATTATTTTCATCAATTCCTTTGCTGGTAACACGTCCATGTCTTCATCTCGCATCGCCGATATTGATAATGGCTTTTGGCCCATGTTTGGTGGGGTGCTGGCTCTTTCATCTGGAGCACAGCTCTTTCTAGTGGTTTTTCCCATTGCGTTGGTGTATTCTGGTAAGGCAAATGGACCCGTGTGTTGAGGGGCTGTCAGGTGCTTTCCTGTAGAGATTGGAGCCTGCAAGCGTGGTGTTGCCGGGCGTGGTAATTTTCAAGGCACCGTTGGTGCGTTCTCAGGGCCCGGGGCTGTAGAGCACCACCTTGGGGGCCCAGTGGATTCCAGGCACACTCTGGGCACCTCTTCTACAGGTGTGCCACCGCAGGGCGTGGAGGGATGGAGGCGCTCTCTGGGCGCGCCCCCTGCACGGGAATCCACAGGACGTAGAAGGTTTTATGTGCTTTCTCCCTGCGTTCTCCTTGTCAGGGACTGCAGGGTTTTTCAGAGCCCGCCTGGTGTGTCTCCCACACACAAGACTGTGGTTGAGGCACTTTCTGGGCGTGGCTCTTGTGCAGTGATTCCACCACTCGTGGTGTGTGTGTGGCTCCTCCTCACAGGACCGTAGAGGAGGTGTGACCCAGGCGCCCTGTTAAAATAACTTCTCAGCGGGATCGCACAGTGCCAGTGTGGCACAGGAGGTTTCAGAGCTCTCCCGGTGTGTCGCCTACACTCAGGACTGCGGGGTGGGAGGCGAGGAATGGACAGTTCACACTATGGGAGTGGCATCTGCGTGTCAGGGACACACAGCGCTACACTTCCCAGTTCAGCACCCTCCTGACTCCTGCGCTACGGAGGCGGCTGCTGCAGGCGGGACCGCCTAGCCCAGCCCGGCGCGGCGCTCAGAGTCCTCCTGGTGCTGTCGCCCACCCACAGGGTTTCAGGGTGTCGGGGATTCCAGACTCCCACCAGCAGCCTCCGCGCGCTGAGATGCACTGGCCCACTTAGCGCAGGAAGATCTGAGGCGCTTTCCCGGGACCTTTTCAGCCACCAACACGCACCGCTGTTCCCAAGGCACAGACCTGACAGTTTCAGGTTGCGCCCCTTGTGTTCTCAGAGGCTGGAGCCTCAGCAGGGGGTGGGGAATGCGGAGGCTGCCACGTTAATCCCCAGCTCACCAAAGTCCGGCTGCTGCAGTCTGCTTCTGCTGTTGTTGAAGAATTCCGCCGGCGACGATCCCTCCGATTTCCCTGTCTCCAAGCTGGCCGCGTCTCCCGTCAGGCCGCTCTCAAAGGTGACTCAGCAGGTCTGGAGTGGGATGTCGGCTTCTCTACCTTTGCCCTGCTCCGTTCTCGTTGTTCTTCCGAGTTGTGTGGAACTTTTTGGCTCCACACTGTCCCAGGGAGTTTCACGGACCTCTCCCTACGGTTTCCTGCCGCTCCTCTTCGCTGTCTCTGCAGCACTCTAACCTTCTCTCACTGAACTCTCCCTCATAGCCTTTCTCCTACGTCGGCCATCTTCCCTTCTGGGTAGTTCTTATAAGAACAAATTATGAATGCACTTATAAGAGCAAGGCAGAGAGGGACTTGGCACCCAAGGAAGTGGGGTTATAAAGATAGGGCAGAGAGATGTTGGTCTTGAATAGTGGCATGCAAGAGCCACCAGAAAGTAACAGAAACAAATAAGAGATTCCTTCCCTCAAGCCCCCAAGGGTAAAAGCTGCTAGTGGCTGGCTTGAGATCAATTTCTGTAAATCTCTACAACAGCCACACCAAATAAACACCTCCTCTCCATCTCTATGCCTTGAAGTCTTCCCCTTGTTTCTTGTCTTCTTACTACCCCATGAGAGTCATTCTCTGAATTCTGCTTCCTGCTCTCTTTCCCCTACCTTAATGGGCTCAGGTCACCATAGTAAAACCCTGCAGGCTGCTAGCTTACACATAGGAACTGGTTTCTCGTGGTTCTGGAGATTAGAAAGCTCATATTAAGGTACACACAGCAGGGGTGCCTGGTGAGGGCTCTCTCATGTTGCAGGTGATTGCTTTCTAACAGCAAACAGCATCCTCCCAGGGCTATTCCTCCGTGCAAATGGGTGGTCTGACACAGGGAAGACAAGGGGTCAGCATTGTGGTGCAGAGAGCTAAATTACCACCTGCAAGGCCAACCTCCCATTTTAGAGCTCCAGCTCAAGTCCTGGATGCCCCACTGCAGATCCAGCTTCCTGCTACTGCACCTGACGGGCAGCAGAATGTGGCCTGAGTGCTTGGGCTACATACATGGGAAATGCAGGCACAGTTCCAATTTTCAGGTTTGGGGTTGACCTATCATTGGATGGTAGAGACTTTTGGGAAGTGAACTAGAGGACAGATGATCCACCATGTCTGTCTGCCTTTCTCTCTCTTTCTCTCCCTCTCTGCCTTTCAAATGAGCAAAATAGGTCTTAACAAAAAAAGAAGAGACAACCTCTCTGGTAACTTAAAGGGGCACAACTCCATCATTAATATCACACTCTCATGATACACCTAAAGGTCCTACCTCTGAATACCAGCACACTGGGAGTCAGGGCTTCAACATGTGGATATCAGGTGTATACACTCAATCCAAACACTTGCTTCTCTATCCTCATCAGCATCCCTAGGCTGTCTGATTCACCCTGCATCCTCAATCACTGCCTTCATGACAAATGTTCCTCAAGCCCACATTTCTTCGTGCACCACTGTCAGTTTCCAGTACCACACTTCCAGGTGAGCACCAGCTATCTCCCCTGCTATATACTACCACACTGTACACTTGGCAGCAGCAAACCAGATTCATCTGCTGCCCTCTTGGTCTCCCCTACTGTCACAGACTGTGCCATTGTCACCTCCATCCTGGCTACCTCCATGCTCCAGGTTCTGAAATGTTTTCAGCCTTTGTCTCCATCCAGAAGCCTTCAACATCAGTCCATATCAACACGGGCCCTAAGTGAAGTGTAAAGGGAGAAAATATAAGATTAAATTTTAATTGTGTTTAAAGCAACTGCGAGTATTAGAAAACGGGCCTAAGCTTCAGCATGAAGGAGCTTCTAAGGCAATCCTTACCTGCACTGCTGTGAACTTGTATGAATTCTACACTGAAGAAAGTAATGGGCCCACTAGGTTCCCTGGGCAATGCTTTAAACAGGACATGAATGGGTTCAGACAGGGTTGGTTAAGAAAATGGGTTCTGAAGCCCATCTCACATGTGGACTAGCCAAATGGTCTGGGAGGATCACTACTATCTAGAAGTGATATGAAGACATTTTGATAAACTCACAGGATGTGTGCTCAGATTCCAATTCTTATAGTCATCGGACACTAGGAAAGTTTCATAACTTCTCTGAATTTTAATCCCCATCTACAAAATAGGGATGACAGAGCTATCTACGTGCAATGTTGTCAGAATTGAGCATGGGATGCTTGTCAACATTTCATATAGATCAACAGACATATGCTTGCTAAATGGGACCTCAGAACATACTAAGATGCTATAAGGGCTAAGGGAAATTTCATATCACCACCACTGCCCCCTCCAACCATGGGAATAAACTGACAGAGAGAAGAAAGAGTGTACAAATGCATTAATAAAAGGCAAAATGGGAAAAGAAAATCACAACATGTGGGGAAAACTATAGGCACATGATTATACTCCAGCCCAAATTATTCACAGAACTGTACCCAATGCATTTCTACACACAGAATACATTATCTCATTAGCTTCAAGTCATGGGTCATACATGATTTTTAGGGGAAAGTCAATGGACTTTAGAGAGCAGACAACAGCCTGGGACAAGCTCTTTTTGTCCTACAGAACAGACTGTAAAAGATTCTCCTTAGGACACAAGTAAAGGCTAACAGTATGTGAAAATAAGTCTGCCCAGATGCATGCCTCTCATAAAGCAAGTGCAGTTGCCTAAAGCCTAGGGAAGGGACCAGAGGTTACTGTTTGTCCTGTGGCAGATCCAAACGAAGCCTCTTCCTGTGCTGGAAGGGGAAGAGACAAGGAAAAGTGGGGAAGATCTCGACTCTGAAGTTATCTTTAAGGTGTCTCCATCTTTGGGATATCACTTTCTGAGCCAAACAACAAGTGCAGTCATCACTCAGTAAATTTAAGACCCCCACAAAAATCCACAGATGTTAAGGACCCTTCTCCTCCCCGCAAAACAAAACAAAACTTGTTAAATTAGTACTAGGCCAAGATAAACCAGGTCTCACTAAGCTGCTAGAATCTTAATAATAGACATACTCTAACAAAGGCTAGACAAACTTATAACTGCCTCCAAACAGAACAAACTCTAATGTTAGTTATTTAGACAGGGTGGTACTTTAGAAAGGATGATTCTGTCCACAGGCCGGCCCTTCAGACGCCATAGGACTGAAGAACTGATGTCACAGCATGACGACTTCATCACTTGAAGCTAATGAGATTGCCTTACAACCAAAAACTTATTTTGGTAGAAAGAAATTTGTCTTTGCATAAAACAAATTCATTTGTCATTTTAATATCATTTCCTATAAATGCTCTCATTATAGGACATGCAGTTTGTTTCCATGAGACTGGTACATCAATTATTGCGCAATAACTATCTCTTCAATTATAATACTACATCTCCTCATGTGCCCTAACGAGTAACTCATGATTAGATCCAATCTCTCACAGGATAGCCATATACTACACATTACACTTAAAAAAAAAATAACATGCAGTTTGTCATTTTTAAATGTACTTCATATATTACACTAAGGCTACTTTCCTTTTCAAAAAGCTACAAGGTCGAAATGCAATTGGCAGGAATGCCAGGCATCTCCCCAGAAAAATAAAGGCATAATGAAAAAAATCAAGAAATCCAAACTTAAGAGTCTTCTGGAAAGACAGAAATGGTGCTGACAGTTTTGCTGTTGTTGTTTAGTCTCACTGAATTCTCTCAAAGTTTTCAGAGAACGTAGAACAGCAGAGCCCAAAACTCAAGCATTTACAACACAGCTGGTTTGAAAGGCATTGCTTCAAAATATACTGCAACCCAGCTGTCTCTATGAGCTGCATGGCCAGGAGGAAGGCAAAGAGAAGAATCCCCAAACCACCAACAGGTAGTCACTGAAATGAGAGCTCCATCTGAGACAGGCAGTCCAAACACGTAAGAAGTCACCCAAGGCCCAGCTGGAGGTGAATGCACAGGAACAACAGTAACATCTGATAGTTCTAAACTTTGTGCTCTGAGAACTCAAGATGAAACTGCCTTTCTGGGACTAATCTCACACAGAAAAGAAATGATTGGACACAGAATCCAACTTGAATGGGAAAGACAACTGAGGAAAGGGAGACTCCATTATCACCTGAAATAGGAGCTGAGGAGGCAGACCCAAAGGAGGCCATGTTTCATACTCATACATTGGAGGAAAAAACAAGAGGGAGCTCTAGAGGCAAGATGTCCATAGACCTCCCCAATGGCAGGCTTTGAGCCTAGCACTCCAAGGCTCCCTGCTGTTGGCATGACCACTTCTTGCTGCTGCCTCCCACATCCCACCTCAGGACGCCTGTGTTCCATTCCTGGCTCTGGGCTGCATCCTCGCTCTGGCTGCTCACTGCTAACGCAGACCATGGGAGGCAGTGGTGACAGCTCTGTCATGTGCATGTGTAGCCCAATTTTAAATCTCAGTTCTTGCCCGCAACATGGAATAGGAATTCAAAGAGATATAAATAAATGACATAAAGCAAAGCAGGATTCACTTAAAGTGAGGGAGTAAGCATACATTAGGGTGTAAAGGCAGGCATCACAAAAAAAAAAAAAAATACTTGTGGGCCTGGCATGGTAGCCTAGTGGATAAAGTCCTCATTTTGCATGCTCCAGGATCCCATATAGGAACTGGTTCATACCCTGGCTGCTCCAGCTCCCTGCCTGTGGCCTGGGAAAGCAGAAGAAAACAGCCCAAATCCTTGCAACCCTGCATCCACGTGAGGGCTGGCATCACGTGAGGGCTGAAGAAGGTCCTGGCTCCTGGCTTCAGATATGCTCAGCTCTAGCCATTGCAGCCACTTTGCAGAGTGAACCAGCAGATAGAAGATTTTTCTGACTCTCCTTCTCTCTAAATGTGCCTTTCCAATAGAAATAAACCTTAGAAAGACAGGAAGAAAAAAAGAAAAGAAAAGAAAAGAAAAGAAAAGAAAAGAAAAGAAAAGAAAAGAAAAGAAAAGAAAAGAAAAGAAAAGAAAAGAAAAGAAAAAAGAAAAGAAAAGAAAAGAGAAGGGAAGGGAAGGGAAGGGAAGGGAAGGGAAGGGAAGGGAAGGGAAGGGAAGGGAAGGGAAGGGAAGGGAAGGGAAGGGAAGGGAAGGGAAGGGAAGGGAAGGGAAGGGAAGGGAAGGATACAATGCAGTATGCATCTCTACTTCCAGATCAAAGATGGACTCCCAATGAAACTGTTAAGTATGTCTTGACAATAGGATGCTGGATTGTCTGCCATTGTCCATGTCTGCAATGATGGACATAGCTGTTTATGAAGAACTACACTACAGTAATAATATAGGGGGACTCTGTGAAGGGGCAGGAAAAGATTAGGGAGGGAGTAAGGGAAATTCCATGGTCTGTGGAACTGTATCATAAATGATAATAATAAAAAAGTTTAAAAAAAGAAGAAAAAGGATAATGAATCATTATTTGGATTAAGATGAATATACCCAACAGATTTATGTCAACAATGAACCCTTTATGGGCTCTAAATTTTAATCCAAAATGATGTTTGATTAATGTTAGATTTTATAATTAGTATTTGGCATTTTAAAAAGTAAAGAAAATATTTTTATATTTGCTTTTTTAAAAATTGATTTTTAAAATTCAGGTATCTGATTGGAAGAAATATTTTTAAGAACTGAATTTAAAAAGGACTCTTAGAACAAAATTTTCATTGCGACATGAAGCAAAAACTAGAACGAACAAAACAGCAAAATATAAGCTAATACATCTAGAGACAAAGAAGAATGCCAAAGTTCCTATCCATAATGCTTTGTAGATTCTGTCAGATGCCAGTACCTCTTCTTTAGCTTGGAATTACTCTGTAAAGATCAATTCATCAAGGTAATGATACAAGAGTAAATACCAAATCTTAAAGACTAAAATTCCCCATATAGTTAACTCAATGCTGGCCTCTATTCTGAAAGCTTTGCAGGAGGAACTCTCTGCCCTTGATCAAACCAAATAATATCAAGCTACCCTTAGAGCCAGAAAGCCTAGAACCCACCTTTGTCACTCCAAATGAAACACACTGACCTGATCATCAACCAGTCAATGGAAGGCTACATGCAGTGCAAGTCAATAGACACCTGAAAGATCTTGCACTGTTTGACCTCCATTTTGAACTATAAGAACCCAGGAATTGCATATTAGCATTCTGCTTTCTTGCTCTGTGCTTTGCAATAAAGATCTACTTTTTTCTACCATCTCAGTGTCAGTGATCAGCTTACAATGCACTTGGTGAGCAGAACCAATCTGCAGAAGACTCTACATCAGTTTTGGGGATGGAAAGGAGACAATGGAAAGGAGACAATTTTTTAACTAAAAAAAGTTTGAGAAAAAATGGCACATATAAGACATGCAAAGAAGGTTTAACATAAATACATTAGAAATCCCTAAAGAAGCAAACCAAAGCAATAGAACAGATCCAAATATCACAACTCAATGAGATGTTTATTTACTAAAATAAAAACATTGAACTACACCTTTTATCTGTAAAAAGCTGGCCAGTCTGGCAAACTCTTACAAATTGGTTGGAGGGGCCTGGCGGAGTGGCCTAGCAGCTAAAGTCCTCGCCTTGAACGCACCGGGATCTCATATGGGCGCCGGTTCTAATCCTGGCAGCCCTGCTTCCCATCCAGCTCCCTGCTTGTGGCCTGGGAAAGCAGTTGAGGATGGCCCAATGCTTTGGGACCCTGCACCCATGTGGGAGACCTGGAGGAGGTTCCTGGCTCCTGGCTCCAGATTGGCAAACATGAAATCATTTTTAAAGGGAAAAAATAACAGTGCCATAAAACATTAAAAGCAGTACTTATGAAATGGTACAAGGGAGAAACTCATATATTTTAAGATACTTGATGGGGCTAGCACTGTGACAAAAAGGATAAAGCTATGATCTGCAACATCAGCATCAACATCCTATATGGGCACCAATTCAAGTCCCTACAGCTCTGCTTCCAGTCCAGCTCCCTGCTAATGCACATGAACAAGTAGTGAAGGATGACCCAAATCATGTGGGAGACTGGGAAGAAGCTCCTGGTTTCTGGCTTCAGACATAGTTCTGGTTGCTGCAGTCATTTGGGGAAGATCTATCTCTTCCCCCACCTCCTCCACTTTTAACTCTGTCTTTCAATAAGATATTTGGAGATAAAAATGTGGACCCAGTATGAAGTAGGAAGGATAGACATTAGCCTATATGTGTGAAAGCAGATGGGTAAAAAGTTCCTGCAGGGAGTTAGAATCACACCTTGGAAGCAGTCCCCCATCCACACATCAACATCCAGCTTAGTCAGGACAACCTGGTAGTTGATCCCAGCTATCCCACTGGAGACACCCCAGGAGAATCTCCTCCTGAGAACGAGGGAATCAGTGTCAGAGAGGCTGCGTGGCTGCTAATACACCTTGTGAAGAATTCTCAGTTCTTCCCTTCACATCCCTTTGCCCAGAGAGGAAAGGGGAAGAGAAATGGTGGGGAAAAGTTGGCCTCCTTCCCATCGAAACCCAACATGGATGGCACACTCTCACTTCCTTCTGAAAAGCTGTCCACCTGTCCCAACAGATGTACTGTCTCATTCAACTTTGCTATCTTGCCTTCTGCTTCTTTCTGCCTCACATCTGAAATCTCTCTTATGAGAGAGACCAGAACCTCTATTCCAGTCATCTCAGCTAACACGAGTTCTTTACACTCGGTCAATACTCAAGTATTAAAGCCACACAAAAAATTATAAACACACAAAGGCTCAAGAAATACTGTTCCAGTGAACTCTTCTGTAGAAAACTCAGAAGAGAAAGAACTGATAGGAAGGATCATTAGAAGGATTAGCAGTTTCTTATAAAAATATATTTCCTTGCAGAACTAAGACTTAATGACAATTATAATGAAAACAGCAAAATATGGAATGTCTATATGATTTGGCAGTGTAGATGCTGTACAATATTTCAAAGATACAAAAAACAATAGAGTCAGTACATGAACAATGGGAAGTATTTTTAAATAAATTAAAATAAATGTCAGTCTAGTATGCTCACTTTCCCACATTGCACCTGTGTCTCATCTGAGACCAGAAAGGAAGACACTATTATAATCACACACAAGGAGTTAAACTCTATGTGGAGGTAACGTGAAACTCCCAGAAAGCCTTATGCATACCAAACCCTGACCAGACTGCTCCCTGCTTATATATTCAAGTAGGACATCACACCCTCCATTCCCTAAGAGACTGATACACTTGAAAACAGCGCTTTTGACTTCTTACTCTTGCTTTGAAGGCAACACTCTAGTCTGTTTACAACGATATCTCTCTCACACAAATAAATGCATATCCACACTCTCAATACTAAATAAATTGTTGCTCTTGTATGTGCAGTGTATTCTTTTAAATTCTGCCTCTCTAATAGCAAGAATTTACACTATAAGAACTGAAAAACATAGTCCCAGAGCAATACAACAAAATAACCCGCAAAATACAAAAGTATATTATCTGAGCCTAGAATTCAATCTATTTCTTCCCCTCCACTTGAGAGTTTGCTTTATTTTCTACTGTTCTACATCCATTTTCATAGGAATGAACTTCAAAATGTTCAAGAAAAATGAACATTATCCTTAAATTCTATTTTCCCATTGATTTTTTAACCCTTGAAATTTCCATGTAAATCATAAAAGTATGTTTTATTTTATTCATTCTTTTTAAAATTTTACTTCTTATTCTTCTTATCATCATCATCATCATTTTTTATGACACAATTCTATAGGCCCTGGGCTTTTCCTTATCTCCTCCCCAATTACCTCCCCCCATCCACTGAGTTCCTCTATATCATTACTAAAGTATATTTCTTCATACTCAGTCATATGTCCATCAATGCAGACATGGACAATGGCAGAGAGTCCAGCATCCTATCAAGACAATATAAACAGTTTCATTGGGAGTCCTTTGTCTGGAAGTAGAGATGCATATTGCATTGTGTCCTCACATCTAGATATGACAGTCTCCATTACACAATTACTGTACATTTCCTTAAATGAAAAGCCACAATACAAAATCAACAATAGAAAGAAAAATAGAAATTTACAATGCCATGAAGTTAAACAACACGTTACTAGATATGCGAGTCTATCACGTAGTTACTGTACATCCCCTTACATGAAAAGCCACAAAACAAAATCACCAACAGGAAGAAAAAAGAAATTAGCAGAGTCTGATATAAATTTTAAAAGTTTGGTCATCAATGATGACTCCTCTCAATGTAACAAAAGCACAATATGAAGCATTTCTATCAGTCCACCCTTGTAACTGTTACAATTCTACATGTCTACATGGACATACCCATGCATCTATTTAGCTCTTATTTCAAAATACCAAGGAAAATGTCAACAAGACAGCCTGACTCTTTTCTTACTTCTCTTGAATCCAAACATTTTCATTATAGGCAGGTGTGAATAAAAATCTACTCAATTTTAACTATTAATACCATCATAACAAGCATTTATATATTTCGATTCTGTTTTAATTTCACCTACTTTTTATTTCTCCACTATATAACATTTTAGGTATGCTAGTATGGTTTTAAATAATGTGTACAGTTAGAAATTCATTTTAAGAGGATAAAATATATTTCATAAAAGATGTTGATCATAGAAAGGTTACATTAAGAACTAAATAAAGTAACTGCTATTGACCCGGCGCAGTAGCCTAGCAGCTAAAGTCCTAGCCTTGAATCGGTTCTAATCCCAGCAGTCCTGCTCTTCATCCAGCTCCCAACTTGTGACCTGGGAAAGCAGTCAAGGACAACTCAAAGCCTTGGGACCCTACACCCGAGGGAGACCAGAAGAAGCTCTTGGCTCCAGGCTTCAGATCAGCTCAGCTCCGGCCACTGCAGCCACTTGAGGAGTGAATCAGCAGACTGAAGATCTTCCTCTCTCTCTTCCTCTCTGTAAATCTGACTTTCCAATAAAAAGAAATAAATCTCAAAAATAATAAATAATTGCTACTATACAAAAGTCTTCTATGTGAAAATAATACAATAATGTCTATCAAATTTCCTGATAACATCTGTCTACCTCCTAGTATTTTGCTAGAACAAAAGTACTCCCTAGATATGTATCTCCTTAAACACATACAACTTGACATGCATTGCATTGGAAATCACACTAGTGACTTACCTTTCATTGTTTTCTTAAAAGTTTTTAGATGTACAAAGTTTTTAATCTTGTAGTGAAACTGATATTTCCCTTCATAGTTTGTGCTTTCTGAGTCTTTGATATCCATCACATAGTTTCATATTTTTATAACAAATTTATTTTCTTTATGTGAGAGATAGAGTAAGCAATTCCATCCATTGGTTCACTCCCCAAATGCCCACAATGGCTGGAGTTGGGCCAAGACACACACCGGATGCCAGGAAATTACATTAGAGCCTATCCCATGGATGACAGGGATCCAATCACATGAGCCATTACTGCTGCCTCCCAAGGTTTGCATCAGCAGGAAGCCAGAGTCAGGAGTTAGTCAGGTATTAAACATAGGTACTCCAATGTGGGATATGGGCTGACTGCTAGGCTAAATGCTCACTCCTATCAAAAACTTTCAAATCTTTACATGTCAGTATAGTTTCTTAATTCACATGGAATTTATATTTGCATATGTGAGAAGGAAATAAATATATTGTCATTTTTGTTACACAGTCAATTTTGCAAGTATCACTATTTCTCTCCCTGATTGTGTGATGCCATTTTTCTTACAGATCCAATTCCATATATTACAGTGCTATTCCTGGACTTCCTGTTCAACTTTAGCTACTTATCCCCAAAAATATCACAATCTCAACTGTTCTCATTTTAGAAGTTTCGACAAGTACATGTACCTTGTTCTTTGAAAGGTATCCTGACTATTCTTAGTCCTTTATCCCTTTATGTACATACATCCCAGCACTAGCCAAATTTATTATTTTTTTAACTACTGGGATTCTTAGTGGAATTATACATATTTAGGGTTAGCTAAGGAGAAGTGACATTTATTACACTATCTTTCCTAATCATGAACAGGAGATGGTTCTTTGCTCAAATCTTATTTTATGGATTTTAATACAATTTCATAATCTTCCCTATTAAGGCATTATACAGACGTTAGACTTACTCCATTTGGTCTATTACCAGAAGAAATTATACCATTACAAAAAGTAAATACTTTTCTGCTGTGTTACTGCTCAATGACTGAAATGTTTTTCTTCTTTTAATGATGTCTTCTGAATCCCTTGGCTTTTCTATGTAGAACAGTGTATGATATCCATGAGTAATAAGGTCACTGCTCTCTAACCTACATTTCTATTTCTTTTTCAGGCCTGTCTTCCCTGTCTAGGACTTCATGTACATGTTAAGGGGAAATGCTAACAGCAGACAACCCTATTATCATTCTAAGCTTTAAGGAATTGCTTCTAATGCATTTGTTTACCACTTAAAAATTACTGATGTTGTAGGGCAGATACCTCTTATTAGATGGAAAAGTTTCCTTCCTTCTTTGCTAAAAGTTTGCAGTCTACCAAATGCTTTTTTTCATATCTAATGAGATGCTATGATTATTCCTCTTAATTAATGAACATGGTCAGTTACATAACAAACATTCTAATTATACCATCTTCTTGTACTGGCCCACTTATCATTACTACAAAGTTATATCTGAGAAAAGCTAACTTCATTTAAAAAAAATT